>NC_030421.2:10000-195000 GCF_001660625.3 Ictalurus punctatus
TTATTGTGTGTTTTAGAGGATTGAATGAAATGCGTGTTGAAGCACTTACCTTTCTTTTGTCAGAAAGGATTAAAGCACTTATAAACTACACCCTACCACACAGAGTGGGATTGGCACTTAACTTTTTAAGCACTTACCTTAGATCCCCAGTCAATCATCCAGTATCGAACCTGTAGAAAAGAGAAAAACAAAGCACTTGGAAAACCATTTCACACACAACTCAATCCCTTATCCCCAATTCCCCATCCCAACCCCACCCGGACCCCAAACTGAACCCTAAACCTAACCCTCACGCCTAACCCCCTAACCCCTAACCCCCTAACAACCCCTAACCCTAACCCCCTAACCCTAATCCTAGCCCCCTAGCCCTAACCCCTAACCCCGAACCCCTAACCCTAACCCCCTAACCTTAACCCTAAACCTAACCCTTGAACCCCATCGCTGACCCTAACCCCGACCCTAACCCCAACCCTAACCAAAACCTTGGACCCCCACTACTGACCCTACTCTTGAACCCTATGCCTGACCACAACCTAAAACCTAAACCCAACCTTTTTGAACCCCATTATTGACCCTAACCCCAACCCAAACCATAACCTTGGAATCCCACTACTGACCCTAACCCTAACCTTTGAACCCCATGCCTGACCCCAACCCTAAGCCTAACAATCTGCTCGTTTTCGAATCTTATTCCTGAGCCTAAGCCTCACTCTAACCCTGAATAGTCTGTCCTTTTGATCAGAAGAGGATAGACATATAGGCCATTTAAAAACCAAATAACCCATTTTTTGATAAATACACAGATCAGTCCTCACACACAAAAGACAGAATAAAACACTGAGAATATTAAAAAAGACAAAAGAGAAAGAAGATGGAGATGTGCCAGTGCACATTTAACCTAAAACAGGGGACTTTAAATAAGAAATAAATAATTCAAAAACCTAACCCTGACCCTAACCCCCCTAACCCTAACCCCAACCCCCTAACCCTAACCCCCTAACCCTGACCCCCTAACCCCAACCCTAACCCCCTAACCCTAACCCCTAACCCTTAAACCTAACAACCCTCACCCCCAACCCTAACCCCAACCCTAACCCAACACTAACCCCCCTAACCCCCTAACAACCCTAACCCCCTAACCCAACAACACTAACCCCCTAACCCAACAACCCTAACCCCCTCACCTTAACACTAACCCCCTAACCCTAACAACCCTAACCCCCTCACCTTAACACTAACCCCCTAACCCTAACAACCCTAACCCCCTCACCTTAACACTAACCCCCTAACCCTAACAACCCTAACCCCCTCACCTTAACACTAACCCCCTAACCCTAACAACCCTAACCCCCTCACCTTAACACTAACCCCCTAACCCTAACAACCCTAACCCCCTCACCTTAACACTAACCCCCTAACCCTAACAACCCTAACCCCCTCACCTTAACACTAACCCCCTAACCCTAACAACCCTAACCCCCTCACCTTAACACTAACCCCCTAACCCTAACAACCCTAACCCCCTCACCTTAACACTAACCCCCTAACCCTAACAACCCTAACCCCCTCACCTTAACACTAACCCCCTAACCCCCCCCTAACCCCCCCCCAACCCTTACCCCAAACCTTTGAACCCCATCACTGACCCTACCTTTGAACCCTATGCCTGACCACAACCCAGACCCTACCTTTGAACCCTATGCCTGACCACAACCCAAACCCAACCTTTTGAACCCCATTGTTGACCCTACCTTTGAACCCTATGCCTGACCACAACCCAAACCCAACCTTTTGAACCCCATTGTTGACCCTACCTTTGAACCCTATGCCTGACCACAACCCAAACCCAACCTTTTGAACCCCATTGTTGACCCTACCTTTGAACCCTATGCCTGACCACAACCCAAACCCAACCTTTTGAACCCCATTGTTGACCCTAACCCCAACCCTAACCATAACCTTAGAACCCCACCACTGACCCTAACCCTAACCTTTGAACCCCATGCCTGACCCCACCCCTAAGCCTAACAATCTGCTCATTTTCAAATTTCATTCCTGAGGCTAAGCCTCACCCTAACCCTGAATAGTCTGACTTTTGATCAGAAAAGTATAGACACAGGCCACTAAAAACCAAATAATCCATTTTTTGATAAATACACAGATCAGTCCTCATACACAAAAGACAGAATAAAACACTGAGAATATTACAAACGACAAAAGATAAGGAAGATGGAGATGTGCCAGTGCACATTTAACCTAAATCAGGGGACTTTAAGAAATAAATAATTCAAAAACCTAACCCCTAACCCTCCCCAACCCCCTAACCCCCTAACCCCAACCCCCTAACCGCTAACCATAACCCCAACCGCTAACCATAACCCCTAACCCTTTGAACCCCATGCCTGACCCCAAACCTAACAATCTGCCCATTTTTAAACTTCATTCCTGAGCCTAAGCCTCACCCTAACCCTGAATAGTCCGATTTTTTATCAGAAAAGTATAGACACATAGGCCACTAAAAAACAAATAATCCATGTTTTGATAAATACACAGTTCATTCCTCATACACAAGGACAGAATAAAACACTGGGAGTATTACAGACGACAAAAGAGAAGGAAGATGGAGATGTGCCAGTGCACATTTAACCTGAATCAGGGGGCTTTAATTAAGAAACAAGCAATTCAAAAACCTAACCCTGCCCCCCTAACCCTAGGCCTGACCTGAACCCTAAACCCTATTCCTTACCCCAACCCAAAACCCAACCTTTTGAACCCCATCGCTGACCCTGACCCCAACCTTCTAACCCCATGCCTGACCCCAACCCTAACAATCTGCCCATTTTTAAACTTCATTCCTGAGCCTAAGCCTCACCCTAACCCTGAATAGCCTGATTTTTTAATCAGAAAAGGATAGACACAGTACACTAAAAACCAAATAGTCCATTTTTAAATCAGAAAATGATAAATACACAGTCCATTCCTCATACACAAAGACAAAATAAAACCCTGCGAGTATAACAGATGACAAAAGAGAAGGAAGATTTCGACGTGCCAGTGCACAATTAACCAGAATCAGGGGGCTTTAATTAAGAAACAAGCAATTCAAAAACCTAACCCAGCCCGTGCCTTCTTATCTTTCATCGGACACAAGACCTAAAGGATCATTTAAATGAAAGACAAGCACAGAGACTTTTACATTGAAAAAGATCCTATAGGACCTAAGCAAAATGGTGGACTGATTTGGGAACTTTTATTTTGACAACTTCACTGAAATTTTAGACCGATCATTAACCACTCATTTAAATCCCTCGTTTTGGAGGGAAAAATAAAGCCACAGATTGGGCTACTCCTTGGGAGGTTACAAAACTCAACCAAGCACCATCACATTTACTCACATTTGACCACACCCACAACTTAATCACACCCACACTAGATGTATAAATATAGGCCCCTTTCCCCAAGGTAGTCGTTCATCCTCTGAAGAAGCATCCTAGATGCGAAACGTTAGGATGTTACTGAAGGAACCTCCTAACAGTTTTTTTTCCTCTTTTTCTTGCCTTGTATTATTATAAAAAGTTTGTTTTTAAACAAGAAAAATTTAATAAAGATTAAACTTTTAAGCAAAACCGGGAAAAGAACATAACAGTGACAAGGACATCAAACCACAGGCCAGCCGAGTCAACGAGGAAACGGAAGACCAGGAGGTAATCAGGAAACCCTCAAAAAGAAAGAAACTGGGCAGTGAATTTCTGAAGGAAGCGAGAAGACTTAAATTCTTTATCCCCCCTTCCTTTTCTTTCTTTTCCTTTTTTTCTTTTGTTCCTTTCTTCCCCTTCTCTTCCTTCCTATCCTCCCTCTACCCTCCGAAAATGGCTTGAGAGACTCCACCTACAAACACCAACAGTCCAAAAAGAACCCTGGCTTAAAGGAAGATCGTCCTGATAAAACCAAGGATGGACACTCAATTAAGGACTGGAGAACAAATGGTAGGGTAAGGGTGGTCTCTTTTATGGTAACTTGGTTAATGATTGTTGTTCCCACCAGACACTGTTTAAGTCTACTCACCTGAAAGATACAAAATGAAGGCTTGGCACAATAGATTTGCTGTTTTAGGAGATCATAAACAAATTTGGGAAGGGGAAAATACACAAACACAAGGACCACCAAGCAAACGCAATACATTTGATAAAACACTGACAAAAACATATTTCAAGTTGATACCGGCCACACACCACATGCAGATAGTGTAACACTCCCTGCACACAAACAGCCATCCGACTGGCATGTACAGACAGGTCAGTAAACTCCCACATTTCATAAAAGCAGCCTCACCTAATGACACAACCACACAGAAAAATCAATCAAAATACACTTGCATGGGTGAACAATAACATGCTATCTTACAGGAACACTACACACAAGTCACACATAACCTTATGGAAGATATTCAGGTTTTCGGGGAATTGGAATGGACAGTGGCTGTGAAATGGGCCAGACACAGGTTTAAACAAAAACTGACAGACAGCATTCTAGACTTCTGTAAAGATAACATACAACACAATCAGCTTCTACAGATAAATTGGGCCCAATTTTGCACACCACTGCCCTTCAAGGGGCCAGTTCTCCACAGGCACAGATTTACAATCCACCTACTGAGTACACTTTGAATAATGTTACCAAGATCCACCAAGATTTACAATCTAACTCGCCCATATCTGTTGCCCCGTTAGCAGGACTTGGACACCTACATGGGCAAATCAAAGTCCAGGCCCAAGTCCATGCCCCAGAGGTGAGTCCAGACACACCGCCCAAACTTAAACGGGATAGAGTCACAGTAAAAACAAACCTACTTGATCTCTCTCAGGTCTGGCCAGAAACCACGCCTGTGGGGGAGGACGACGATACAGACGGCGCCACTGTTAAGACAAAAAGGATAAGGATGACAAAGGGTATTGAACGGAGTGAATCTCGGGCTGAAACCCGCTCTGAATCCGGCCCTCCTGAACATATCACAGTGGCAAAATCTGGTAGAGTATCCTCGGACTCCACAGACGATGGGCTTTTAGATATCGTTGATCTACATGATAAACCAAACAGACATAAACACGGATAGAAAAGCGGTAGATTGGTACATCAACATTCGCAAACCTATAGTTTTCATGGGGGACTCCAATCTCCGTCGGATCCCTGAAATCAAAAACCCAAACACACAAGTCGACAGCTTTCCGGGGGCCAACTTCCTACACATGGCCAAAATTCTGCAAAAACAAAAACCACATCCACTGGTACATAAGGTAATTCTGTCCGGGGGTTTAAATAACAGGGGTCAACATCCGTATAAAACGGCCATAGAACAACTGCAGTACCTTTGGAGAGCGGCCCAATCGATATTCCCAAATGCCACAATTCACACACTGGTTATTCAATTCTCAGAATCCTTACCTCCACAGGAGCAGCAGAATCTGGAGGTGTTGAATAAATACATTGTGTCACACGGTAGTCCCATTGTGGGAATTAAATAGATTGTTTTTCAGGGTCGAGAAAGATCATATCCACTGGACCACAGAGACGGCACAACGCATGTTTGATGGGTGGTGCGATCAGTTAAACTATTGAGTATGGAGACGTGCAACAACCAATCGCACTCCAGTATTTTCAATCTGTCAAAAACTTTTCATTTATCACAGGGAGAGAGGCTGCTGCTGGAGAAGGGGCTGACCTTCATCCCGACGCCAGGGGGGTCGGATCTTGGGGATCTTAAGAGGGATGTCTATCTGCACAATAGAAAGTTAAAAATCTTAAATTACTTTGACTTCCAGACACAAACCAATACCACCCCATTCGTAGAAACATCCAAATGGGAACCCCCAATTGCAGCATGTAACATACATATTAGACGACTAATTAAACACAATCACAGAGCTATAGGCTCGAACAGATCCTTTGAAACATCTGACAATTTATCACCCACACAGAAAAGGGCAATTCGTTCACTTAAACACTGACATCATCTTAAAACCGGCAGATAAGGGGTAGGGTATTGTTATTTTGGATAAACTCAATACATGTTCGAGGCTAAAAGACAACTGAATAACACCGACCATTACATCCCTTTGGAACACTCACTACAAACCGATACTAAATTAATGATACAAAACATCTTGAATGGTTTACATCAGGAAAAATACATCAATCTAAAACAGAAACATTATTTAATGGGTCCAGATGTTCCCAGGCCTAGACTGTTCTATCTATTACTGAAAATACATGCTGCACCAGAAACATGGACCATGCCAGGCGAGATCCCCAGGGGCCGCCCGATAGTGTCGGACTGCGGAAGTGAGTCCTATCGCACGGCCCAATACATCAATAGTTTCTTAAATCCGTCGTCACAAACACATCAAAGCTACATAAAAGACACATATGACTTTATTGCCAAAATAAAAAACATCAGCATCTCAAATGATTCATTTCTCTTTACAATTGGCATAAACAGCTTATACACAAATATATCAACAGATTTAGGACTAAAAGCTGTTCAAAAAGCTTTCAGACATCACCCGGATCCATACAGACCAGACAAATACATTTTACAACTTTTAGAAATAGGCCTAATGCGGAATGACTTTGAATTTGATTCACAATTTTACTTGGAGGTCCAAGGTACAGCAATGGGCAAAAAATTTGCACCTGCATACGCAAACACACATATATATATATATATACACACATATATATACATATATACATATATATATATGGCGGAATGGGAAACATCCCTTCTAGACAGGTGCAAATTTAAGCCCCTAGTTTACTACAGATACCTGGATGACATCTTTGGGGTTTGGCAGCACGGAATGGAGGAATTCGATCGATTCATCATACTTGCAAACACACATCATCCGAACATCACAATAAAACACAATGCTAATAGAAAATTTATTCAGTTTCTAGACACTATGGTTTTCTTGGGTGAACCTGTTGAGCAGTCCAGGGCTTACACTAAGTAATCCAATTTTTAACCAGAAAATGATGGACACAGTTTATTCTAAAAGTCCTAAAATGATCTCTCTACACAAATACAGGATAATATAATATATGAAAAAAGAGAAGGAAGTTTTAGATGTGCCAGCGCACAATTAACCCGAATCTGGGATTTTATTTAAGAAACAAGCAGTTCAAAAACGTAACCCCCTAACCCCTAACCTATCCTACCTCTGAATACTATCCCTAATCCTAAAACCTACCCACAACTCTGACCTTAGTACCCACAACTTAGACTTGTCCCTCAAACCCAAACTCCCCAGGTATTCCCTGGGACTCACGTTCCAATGACATCGGCAAGCACAGCCAACAACCTAAACAAAATAAAGGTCAAACCAAGTCAATCCGACATATTAATCGAAAGGCTAAAAGATTCAACCTCCTCCCTAATATTTAGCTTTACCCTCTCCCTAAAATCCTGACCCTAGCCTTAAATACCTAGCCCTGACCTTAACTGGGAGTTAACCTTTAAATGCTTAATTTGATCGTAACTTAGTTATAACACAAATTATAACCTATCCCAATACCCTCACCAAATGCTCAAAATAAATAAATAACCTGATCATGACCTAATCCCAACCTGCTCCCTAACCTTACGCTCTAACCCCTAAAAATCCAAACCCCATCCACAACCTATCCCAAACCTATCCTACCCCTGAATACTATCCTTAATCCTAAAAACCTACTCACAATTTAGACTTGTCCCTCAAACCCCAACTCCCCAAATACTCCCTAAGGCTCATATTCTAATGGCATCTGCAAGCACAGCCAACAACCTAAACAAAATAAAGTCAACCCAAAGTCAATCCGACGAATTAATCAATAGGCTAAAAGACTCAACCTCCTCCCTAATATCTAACTTTACCCTGTCCCTAAAATCTGGTTCCTCTTCCCCATGCCACCTTGAACCGCTCAATAGAATAAAAACTGCAAAATCTACAACCAAGCACAGGCAACTGAGAAGTCAACTAAATTTCTGAGCTATTGCAGTGCTTAACAGGTGCAGGCAATTGCACTTCCCTTGGCTCCCTGTCTAACCCAGCACTAACCCTGTTGGGGGGGGTCATTGTAAATTAAAAAAACCTAACCTTTGGACCAAGCATGCTATCAGACTCACAGTAGCACAAATTGCCAAACTCACTATGACCTCGGCAAATGTAGCCAACAACATAATCCAAACAATGGTAATCCAAAGAAAATCGATCTCAAAAACCCAAACCTGAGTCATCCTTTCCTTGGCACCTGCCCGGCCTTATACCCATCAAGGCATGTTAGGAAGGACGGGCAGGTGAGTGGAATAATGCCCAAACAGGCATAGAGGGTTGACCTGCTCAGTCCAGTGGCTCTCCCTCGTTCCGTCGCTTTCCACTCCGTCCACACCTGCTTGAGCTTGGTGTTCGCCTCACCCCTAATCATAACAACCTGCCCCTCAATACCTAGCTTCACCCCCTCCCTAGGATCCTGACCGTAGCCTTAAACACCTAGCCCTCACCTTAAACTGGGGGTTAACCTTTAAATGGTTAAATTGATCATAACCTAGTTTTAACATAAACCACAACCTACCCAAACACCTTCACCGAATGCTCAAAATAGATATATATTTAACCTAATCGTAACCTAATCCTTAGCCGGTTATAACCCAACTACAACGTAATTACAACCAAATCACAAACCGTAACCTAATCAGTATAAATAAATAACTTAATTTAAACCTAATCCTAATCTATTTATAATCTAACCACAACACAATCATAACCGATTCATGACGTCTCTCAAACCACAAACTATCAACACAAATAAATAAAATCAATCAATTAGTTAAATAGCCTAATTCCTCAAAAAAGTTCACTTATGTAATGCTTTATCGAAGGATTTAATAAATACCTTAGTGGGAACACGCCGTATTCCTCCCCAAGGCCCAAATCATTCCGGCCGTACCGCGGAAAAATATATATAAAAAAATTATCCAACTCGAAGCGAGCACAGCACCCTGGTTGGGTTGACGTACATTACAGGGACACAACCGCTGTAGAGATTCAATTTTAAAATAATTATTTTGCACGATTTTGAGCGTTTTTCCACGGCTAAAATACCGGAAGTCAGAGCGCACTTTAAACTCGCAGATAGCATCGGAGGTTATTTAAACCTCAACACGTCACTCACGTAATGTCTCTCCATTGTATCCAACACCTATTACAGCGGGGACACGTGGGGTGGCCCTCGGAAGTTCACTTCCGCTGGCCGCACCGACCGTACCACAAAAATATTAAAAATAATAAAATTATCCATTTCGAAGCAAAATCAACACCCTGGTTAGATTAAGACACAGTAGAGAAATATAACTGCTGCGATAATTTAATTGTAAAATAATTATTTTGCGCGCTTTTGAGCGTTTTTCATGGCTAAAATACCGGAAGTCAGAGCGCACTTTAAACTGCGAGATCGCGCAGAAGTCCATTTAAACCTCGGAACTCCACACATGTATTTTTATGAATGGATTAAATCACACACGTACATAAATAATTAAATTAATAACTGAATTGTAATCCTAAAGGCTCATAACTTATTTACAAACACCACAGGGGGAAAAAAAAAAAAACACTCCCATCCCAAAGATAGCGGGTTGTAACAGTATCATGAAAGTATATTTATGATATCACAGAGCAAACTCATGTAATGTGTGCTTTCCTCATTGAAATGCATGTGGCCACCTTCTGTTCCCGTCTAACACAGCTGACAGTAAATAATTTGTGTGGCCTAAACAGTGGTCCAGTAAAAGTGCACAAGAAGTATGCTATATATAAAGCACAATCCGTGCTAAACTCTAGCTTATGTTTGCAAAATTTTGTAAGACTTCTAATAATGTTTTGCTATTTATGATGAGCAGTTTTATACATGCAGTCCTGGCCCCAGTTTGGATCAATAAACAATGAGCATTTCTCAGGTAGAATTACAGTCCCTATAAGGTGTCCTTTCCCCCCCCTTAAGAACAAGCAGCTTCTTTATCATCCAGTTTAATTAACCTAAATGATCGTCTTAATAAAAACACAGGACTCAAAAGTTATGTTTCTTTTTCTATATTTAAATGCTATACAGTGCTTATAACCCAATAACAGTAAGTTGTTTTGTCTGTTAATTAAATGATTATAAACAAAGCCTATATTGTTGTTACATGTATGTTGCAGAATAAAGAATTAAACGTGCTGTATTTGACATTTTCTGCATCAGTACAATCCTATAAGCTATAGTATTAAGAAGAAAAGGTCAATCAGAGTTGGTAGTTTTCAGCTCCTTTCTCACACTTTCAAGGAACCGTGCATATTGGCTGCAGGTTTTTGCTCCCAAAATCAGCTAAAATTTCCATTGTCAACTGATTTTCATAAAAAAAACTTGTTTTGAAAAAAAGACCTAGTTAAACCAGATTTTTTTTTTTGTATAGTTAAGATACAGAAAAGTGTAAAGTATTATTTGATGAGACATTTGATGTTATACTCTGTCCATGCAATAACATGTTTATCATGATGAATACAGAAGCTGTCAATTGAATAGTATTTTTAGAGCTTTTTACAGTAGAGATTGTTTCAGAGCAACAAAACATCAGAGTTTTAGTGATAAGTGGTGATGAGAGAAACAGAATAGAACCTCTGCAGATGTAGCTCAGAGGGAAATGACCTGCACATTGTTCACTTATATTTACATCATGGAGTCTACTTCATCAGGAATAGAAAGGGCTCGTTAATAGTTATGATGAGGAAAGCAATAAAAAACATATACAAGATAATGAAACTTAAAATTGTTATGCATGTCATTTGATGTGAATATGTAAAGTAATGGGTGTACATTGAGCTAGATAGACTTTCATTACATGTGAGCTACAACAGCATTGTATCTGCAAAAGAAAAAGAAAAAAGCATCTCCATTGATTGACTTAATTTGGTGTAAAGAATAATCCCAGACAACTAAATGAAAAATAGAAGACTACCTCTCAAGAAATTTCCCCAGAGTGAACATATTATTCAACCTAAAATAACTAGAGCACTAGAGAATTACATGATTCGAGACACAGATAAAGCCTTAGAGCTCTTCTTTTTCCTCGTGAAACACCTTTCCGTCTGCTTGCTCTCTCCATTTCACTGTGATGTTCTCTGCCATTACATGGTCCTGCAGTTTCTGATTGATCTAAAGCAGAACAAGACATTTATTATTAAGAATGCAAGAGAGACACTAATCTCCTATGAAAGCTGTAAAGCTTACTGCAGCAACTGAACAGAAACAGTCGGAGTCAGATTACAGTACAGTGTGTAAGTGTCAGAGCTTGAAGACTCAGGTTCTAACTGCAGTAATGAGGAAGACGATGTACATTACAAGTGGAGTCTTGAGGAGGATGAGACCCACCTGATCAAAGATGGCCACCTTTAGTGCAGGATCACTGACATCCTGATTGGACTGCACTTTCATCCTTAAGATTTGTCTTCTTCCCGTTATTGCTAAATGTAGAAATGCAAAGACACATTCAAACACAAACATGAACACAATTAAAATAACATTTTCAAAATCAGTTTAAAGTTGTATAAAAAGGAGACTGAATAAAACTTTAAAATCACCTGAGTGACAGAAGAAAGGCATTATAGCTGAGCACTGTGCATCAGCAACCTGACCGTTATTTAAATAACCACAGGCTTCATTCTTCAGGGCATTATCAGGTTTTCCAGGCATCCAGCTAATGGTAGAGAAGGTGGTTTGGTCTGTCCACTTCCAGGTGTCTCTGAACAGACCAAACCAAATGGCCCCAGAGATCAGGCCCAGTATAATTGAGTTTTCTGTTGAATTTCTAATGCTGGCCAGATCTGTATGATACTGTCTGCAGTAACGCTGAGCATCAGGCCATGATCGTGCATAAGAGATGTAAATGTAACTTTGATTTCCAGTTTTATTGCCTGTGAGAATTAAAATCAACAACACACAATTATCACGTATGTTACTTATAATTTAAATGTATTGTCTCTTAGATGAGAAAGTTAAACAGTCCACCATTTTCTGAGTGCACTAAATGTCAATGTTCATAATGTTAATCATAATCAGTCTTTTTTCTCTGCTTGGTGTTTAGCATTTTTGCTGCTTTAAAACACAGTTAATTTTAATGAGAACACTGAGCGCACACAGTCTAGAATGTTTTATGAAGACAATCTTCTCTACTGACAAAATGTTAAATATATGCTGTTTACCATCAAAGCACACAAAGGGATATCTCAATGTACATGGCATATCATTCCAACCCGTTGAATACATCAGACCACAAGATTCTATTCCAGCATAGTTGTTGGGCTCTGGTGAAGACCACAGTCTCATGCTTCCCAGTGTCTCATTTCCCATGGACCAGCGCCAGCTATTGACGGCATCGTACAGTCCAATCCAAGCACTAGAACTGAAATGTTGTCTCTGTGCTTCATTCTGAAGTCGGACCATGTTATCATTACTTTCTATGATAGCCAGGTCATCGTGTGTGGCTCGGCAGTAAGCCTGAGCCTCACTCCATGTTTTCTGCTGCTGGATCAGATAGTACTTACGAGGAACAGAAAGGACGAGCGGGGTGAATCCTGTGGAGGATTTGTGCAAGGTTAGCCAAGAAATCAGAAATTGTCATTTTAATAAATTTAAACGTAAACATTTCCGTATGAAATCTTTTTTGCCATCTTTTTCTCTTGGGTGCAAGATATCTACCTATAGTCGATATGTCTGTAACTATCTAACAATCATGTGTTCTGAGTAATGCGATGCCTGTTGCTAGAGGAGACCTGTATCAGACAGTAGCTACCATGTGCCTCCATGTGCCATTTGAAGCCAGCATTGAGCAGCTCACTGAAAATTTAGCTGTGGTCAGCTACTGTTTCTCTCTCTCTCTCTCTCGCTCTCTCTCACACACACACACTTATTCTCTCACCTGTGAAAAACAGGAGTATGAACAGACGCTGCTCCATCACTGATGTGTTGTTGGGGAACTCACTAAGAAGTGATTAAATATGATTAAAATCCCTCTGCAGTCCTGATCAAAACAATGACTCCAGCAAGTACCAAATCAGTACATATGATCATATTTGAAGTTAAACACCAATTACTACAGGGGAGTTGTAGTCAAGAATGTAATTAGTGAATAAATATAATTCTTTTTTTTGTAACTGATAATCATGACTTGAGGGCTCAAGAAGAAAGAACAAGTGAAGTATCTGAAGCGAGTCACATCTAGATCATGAATATCAGAATAATTTAGAAACAATTCTAAAGTTTTGCTGTTGCTGACAGGAGGTGAGAATGTTGCTGCATTTATGGTGTTTAAAAGTTTTAAAGAAATATTTTAAACGCTATAACTTTTTAGGTTTATTTTAATTTGTGCTAAAACATCTGACTTTTTTTTATTAACAGCTTAAGCAGCAGCAAAGAGGTTTCAATTAATAATTTAACTATTTTTTAAAATGCCCTGCCTGCACTAAAATCACATAGCACTCTAAGTTCTAATTTTTTCTTAACAGTCACATTGAAAATAGACTAATAAATTTTAAATGGGTTTTAACATGAGTACAACAGTTCTAAAAACTAAACTAATAAACTATTTTATTATGTTTCAGTATTGTATTTCAATTGAATCTTTAGTTTGCACTCGTCACTGACATTCAACAGTTCAGGTATATATACCAACAAACCTTTTTTCAACAGGAGGTATACAACAATCATGAATGCTAACCTAATAATGAACTATGTATAAAAAATTAGTCGCTAGTCATAGTAGTAGTAACTAAGGGAATTCAGGTTAACACTACTGTGTCCCAGCTGATGATTTTTGATTGACATTATTTAAGACTCACAGGTCTGTAGGTGGAAAATATTTTTCAGGTCTAACAGCATTATATATTTTATACATTAAAATCTTTTTGCCATTTGTAGTAATTCTCAAAGATTTATAGTAAATTCATTAGTGACTGTTCATTGGTTATTTAAATGTTCTTAATTATAAATACCTTGTTTTAATATTTTAACATATGAAGAAACTTAAAAATTTAAACTCATATGTAAATGTTATATATATATATAAAAATAATCACACAGCTTTAAAGTCTAATGTAAATTTACATCTGATTCTTATGCTGTAGACTTTGTTTCTAAACCCTCAATCCATGAGTCTCTTTTTAAATGTAATCACCTGCCAATGTGAAGATCTCTACACAGCCCTGCTCTGTAGAATACAAATGTGCTAAAAAATTATAAATTATCCCCAATGTCAAGCTCTATAAATCATTTCCCCTAATTAAGTGGTAGGAATTAAGTGAAGTATCAAAGTAGAATATTGAGTCATACCTGAAATGTGAAGGAGGTAAAATATCAGTGTTTATAGACTTCAGTTTCCTACAGAGACGTTCTGTAGTATCTGACAAACTGATTTACTATTTATCTTCTTTTAGACTTGTTGACTTATTGTAAACACCTCCTCCTACTTTCCCTACTTTACAAAACAGAGTGGATGGAAATCTGAGATGGATGGGGCACGACAGAAAAAAAATGGAGGACTGGAAATGTTTATCAAGTTGTCTTTAGTGTGTAATTGGAGAAAGAAAGATTGTCCAGTTTTCATTATTAGAGTTATACAGCGCAAAGAAACTCATCATACTGAACTGTTATGGATACAACCTCATCAGGGCAGGTTTGGGAACCTGCAACACTAAAAACATGAATTATTTTTAATGACCAGGTCAGGACTAACACAAATCTAACATATTGTAGGGTTAAAAGTTTTATATCATGAATGTACACTAATTAGTCCGTTATATTGAAGCGTGGAAAAAAATAAATATCGTTTGAAAAATTATTTACAAAATTAAAGCCACAAAAATTGTGATTCTACAAGTATTTCATGCCCATTTCAGTATTTCAGTGAGAGGAGGCACAGCACACTCTGAGCTAAAGACAATTCTTATGTTCTTTTAACAGTTTAGATATGATACATGATGTTCTAGAAACTCTAATAACATTATTTATTCTTACACAAGTCATTTTAAAAATAGGCTTTGGGTGTAATTAATCTTTAAGTGAAATATTACAAATACAAACAAAATATTTTAGTCTCTGAATTAAACTGAGACTATATCAATTCATTTCTTTTCATTAACGCAAATATGTGATTATTTATTTACATTTAACTAATGATAGCCAGGCAGTGTGTATTGGTGACATTAAATGAAAACCATGTGCCTAGAGCCCTATCCAGAAGGGATTACATTCTCTGGGTGACATTTGTAATGCTATATTTTTTGTTTCGAACATGGCAAAACTCTAGATGGCCAGAAACTTGAGACGAGTGACTTGGTGGGTTTGTGTCACACATGATCATATGCTGTTTATATGCATTACTGGTTTAAATAGAGGACATTATAGAATCAATTGCATTAAATTCACTTACAGCTGTTCAGTCAGCCAGGGGAAGTTTATTTCTCCACCTGGGTGCAGGATAGAGAAGGGTGTTGATGTAGATTTTACTCATACCCTGAGAGATGTTGGGTGGCTCGGAGGGAGCATGGTGCAGACTTGCTTTAAGGTAAGTGGGAGCTGCTTTGTAGGTGAACATCGGTGTTTAAATCTGATGCAGGAGCTACAGGAAGCCAGTGAAGGGAACGCAACAATGGGGTGATGGAGAACTTGGACAGGTTGAACAACATTTGTCCAGCTGGATCAATTCTGGATCATTTGCAGGGCTCAGATGGTGTGTAGGGGCAGACCTGCAAGAAACCTAGATGACAGAGTTAGGTTATTAATGTGAGAAGAGAATAAAAGCTGGTTGTGTGTGTGCCATCAGGTGGTGTGGTCAGAGTGTTTTCCAGGTAGAACCTAACAAGATTTTGACATACACAATTGACTGTACCATGCGCTGTGGCTCAATGTCCACTGCTTAACTGTATTATGAGTAACATATATTTAAAATACCGGTGTGTACTAGTTCTACCAGGTTATTAAAAATTCTAAAAAGTCTTCTTGGAACTTCTTTGGTTAAAGCTTATGTTTGTACACTGTTTAAATAAGATGCCGATGGCGAGTTGAATTTTTGCCTGTGCATATTCTTAATAAATGAACTGAACCAATGAACACAATGTGCACAAACTACAGTATTACATCCTCAGTACACATTTTACTCAACTCTGAATGCGGCCCAAGAGGAGTTTAAAAAAAAATTAAAAATAAAAACCCTTCTTAACTGGGTTCTGCATGGCCAAGAGAAAAATCTCATAGAATGACCAAAACTGAGTAATGAGATATTCAAAATATCTGGGAAGCATTTACTACAAGTAAATAAATAGCATGGACATGCTACATTAAGAAAGAAAACCCCATAAAGTGAAGACAGACATGAATTTCCCAAATGATTCCACAGGTACAAGCAACAAATTAGCCACAAATACACACTTGCATGCCCAGAAAAGTGCACTCCCCTTTACTAACATGCACATGCCTTCCTCACTAGATCAACAAGTTGTATGAAACTGAGAAATTAATAATCTATGTAAGAAAACAAAAACAGTACAAGAAATATTTTGGTTGTGGTGTTGTCACTTTCGATTCTAATTAACTCCATGTGAAAATATATTTTAAAAAATGCCTGAAGGCTGTTGGTAGAACACTAAACCCTGAAAGAGAACATTTTACTACCAGTAAAATATCACTTGGCACTGATATGCGGAATTAGAAAAAATCCCAACTCCAGCCTGTGCATGTGTGTTAGCAGAATCTAGCCAATTTTGTAAACTCAGTGGTGTAGAGTGTGGTAAGGTGAGGGAGAACCACTTAAGCATGTTAGCGGCATGAATACACTCAGCCATGCCGAGATGGTTTGGTCCCAGGCGAGTAGAGTAAAAGGAGCAGAGTGATGTAAGGAGGTATTCAAAACAAATACCGTGTCATGGTCACTGTGTGACCTTATTGACTGTCTTGCATGGTACACACACATCCAGGTGTTAGATTAATGAATACATGAATTAATCAATTATGTGAGGTTTATAAAAATGTAATGTATTTACCATGTTATTCTCTCCTGTGGTTCTCATCATCAGTGTGTGTGACGCAGCCATATCATGAACAAGGCACTGATCCTTGAAGAGACACACACACGGTAAATAAAGGTGGTTCAGTGGAAAACACTGTAAACATTAAGATGTAGCATCACACAATGAATTTGAGATGTGAATAAACTAGGTTTGTTGACACCACAACCTCTGATCATTGCTTTATTAAAAAAAAAGAGTGAGTTATAATTACACTTTATATTCATTTATTATTATTATTATTATTATTATTATTATTATTATTATTATTATTAATAATAATAAATTATTATTATTATTATTATTATTATTATTATTATTATTATTATTATTATTATTATTATTATTCCTCATTTTAAATGTTATGGTCTGTGTTCATCAGGATGTTAATTAACAATTTTCAAATTAAATATTTTGATAGCAGAAAATGTCCGACACCCTGAGCGGCTGATTTGAAGAGAAACTGCGTCAGCTGCCTCTACCGTGTGACGTTTCATTACGTGTACCAGATGAGTTATGGTTCAAAATTTTCACACTAATATTCACGATCTTTTTAGATGAGGTTATTACAGTATTAATTGATGGCAGTAAAAATGGTGGTTAAAAAAAAAAAAGGATATTTGTTTTAAAATCTTTGTACCTTTTATACCCTCAATTTATCTATTTCTGTAAAACTGCTTTGTGACCATGTCCATTGTTAAAAGTGATACCAATAAAATTTATGTATGACCATGTATTTAAACATCTGTATTTTATTGTTCTGCTTTATTTTTAAACTTTGTCACAGTCTTCAACAGGAGACAACAAGCGCTTCCTGGAGTACCTTTATACTGCGTATTTATACTGAGTAGTGAGTTAGATGGGAGCTGAAATTTGGAGGTAAACCATCAGTGGGGCTCATTTATTAAGATGGAAATGAACAGGTTTATTTGTAAATTACACAAGAAATTTGGCATTAATGAGAATCCTTTAAGTTTGGAAAATCATCTGTATCTTCTCATGCTCTTATCTAAATTTACATATTAAAAGACTAACAAATGTAAACCTCGATTGTTCAGGATTCATTCCAAGAAATATTTGTCATTTGTGATGAGTTACTGCATTTTTATATACAGATTACGCTGAGATTATCTAGCTATTTTAATTACACAAACTGACTTGATAAATTTTGTGAAGCCCTGGAGTCATTGCTTGATATTAATGGAATTACCTAAAGAAATATTAAATATAAAAAAATTTTTAAAAGAAAAATTCATAAATGAAGACAAATAAGAATGCTGCTTCATAAAAGGAAGTCAATCTTCTTTTAATGTTGTTTAACCCTCTATTTATTAACAGTGTAATACAATCAGCACTTGTGACTGATAAGTGATTACTCTGATATGTCTCAAGCTGCAGTGTGCTGTATTATTGGCACATTCCTGCCAACAGTCTACAAAACACTTTGCTTCGAATAAAAGCATGATGAAGATTTGCCTGCATGATGTACTTGGTGCCCGTAATCACCATGGATCAGGCGATATAATTTTTGCCTCTGTGTTCATGTTAAACCATTTTCTTTTCACCTCATTTAATTCATATTTCAAGGGATTGTTATGCTGTTAACTGTATACATTTTATTGGCATAGATGTGAGTAAAAATAACTTTCACTTCTAACCACTGAAAATATCACAACTTTACTAAAAGATTAAATAAAACCATAACAAAGCACCTCATTTATTAGATTCATTAGTCTTTGTGACCTTCACAGACCCTTTTCCATATTGTGATGAAACCAAGCTGCTTATTTGTCTTCAGGCAAAATGGCTTATGCAAACCACTGTCCCTTTGTCCTACTTTTCATAAAACCCACTTAACACGTGCGCCTTCATTACATCGACATCTCTGTTAGACTCCATCCAGATGATTAAAACCTATATATATATATATATATATATATATATATATATATATATATATATATATATATATATATATATATATATATATATATATATATATATATATATATATAAATAAATGAATGAAGGTGTTGAAGGTGTAATGGGGGCATTTCTCTTGCAACATCTGCTAATAACGCAAGTTCCAGAAAAGTAAAATAAGATCCAAACAAATAAAAGTATGTGCATTTAACTTGGATGACTTCTTGTTACTGGAACTGGATCTGGATCCACTGCCACCCTGACCAGGTACTGAAAGATGACAAATTTCAGGGTGACAAATCGTCATTACACTAAACTGACACTGGGACTGGATGCAATACTGCTCCTTACTTGAGCCGATATCACACAAGAAAAAATGTGCTCGACTTCAAGGTCAGAATCGCACATAACGGAGACACGCCTCGCATGATGAACTCGCATAACGTCTGAATAGTGCTCAAGTCTGTAGTTATGTCCAGGGTCCGAATACCGTGTGCACAATTTCAGTATTAAATCCTCACTAGACACTTAAACTCTAAATATGGCCCAAGATAAATAAAAACTCTTAGTCTTAACTGGGCCCTGAATACCTTCGACATACCAAGAGAAAAATCTCAGAGTGACAAATTTTGCCAGCCATCATAATGACATAAAATTCAGTAATATGACATTCAGACTACTGGGGAAGGTTTTACTAGGACATGTATAGCATGGACTGGTGCTTCCTGAGTGCAACTAGCAGGGGACACACACAAAAAACACACACAAAGTGAAATCAGATATGTTTTCCCAAATGAATCCAGAGGTGTGCATATTCCACATAATGTACATATTAAAATGGCAAACATTACAAACACTTACACTCCTTCCACTATAGATCAACAATTTTTGTGAAGCTGAGAAAGTAAATGAATCCATCAACAGTACATAAAATCTGTTAGTTGTGTCATGTCATTTTTTAATATAAATCAGCTCCATGGAATTATATAAAAATGAATTTTAGACTGAAGCCTGATGGTTGACAACTAAACCCCAAAACAGAATTACATTTGTACCACCAAGGGAGGCCCCATTCAGCACAGACACGGTTCAGTGGAGGAAAGCCAACTCCGGCCCGAGTATGTGTGTAAGTAGTGTCCAGCTCAATTTGCGAGCTCAGTGGATTAGTGTTATGGTGAGGAAGAACAACTCAACCATGCAAGCGGCATGTATTCACAAGTCCGTAGGCTCCTAGTTTGGGGGGTGTGTGAAAAAGCTCAGCATGACAAGAGAAACTACTCATTAACAGATTAAGAAAAAAATGCTATATTGAGCAACAGAGCAGTTCATAGCTAACCCACAGGCAGATCAGTAGAGATTATAATAATAATAATAATCTTTATTTTATAAAGCACCTTCAAACGCTGTTTATGATGACAAGGCTAAGGTAAATGATAAGAAGCTAGTAGTGGGACCCCACTTGGCCACTGAGTTCCAGTGGCTCCAAAAGTATAACTATAAACTCACCACAGCCATGAAGAAATGACAGGAGTCAATAACCAGCTTTAGAGGAAAGGTTACCTGTAGATCTGACCATAGGTTACATAGATCCAAGATGCACAAGACGTCCAACATGGTATGAGTTGAGTAGAGTAAAAGGAGCAGCGAAACGTGAGAAGGTATTTATAGCAAATTTTATATAGTCATGTTAATTTCATGACTTTGAAACTGACACTAAACAACCCTAATCAACATCCAGCTCCAAACATTTTAGTTTCTAAACTGCAGCTGTTTGTAGTTCTTATAGGAAACAGCGCTAGAAGTAGTGTGTCTGTGACCTTCATAGTCTTTTTACAATTTGGTGATAAAATGAGCTGCTTATTTGTCTTCCTTCAGGCAAAACAGCTTATGCAAAACACTCTGTCCCTTTGTCCTACTTTTCATAAATTTCTGACTAAACCAAATCAGAGTGACTGACACAGAAAGATCTGAGTCTAAAAGTTTGCACACCCACAGGGTATGACATTTTGTGTGTTTGGTTATATAGATATTCCTTCATTACACTGACATCTCTGTCAAAATTCAGCCAAATCATTAAAAAGTGAACTATATAACATAGCTACATACCCACTCGCAGCACAAGGGGATGCGGACATACACATGGTCTGTTTGTAATTTTCCACATAAACCTTCAACGGTGCTTGAAAGTTTGTGAATTTTCAACATATCTGCATAAATATGATCTAAAACATCATCAGATTTGAAAAAGTAGATAAAGAAAACCCAATGAAACAAAGGAGAGAAAAATATAATTGATCATCTATTTACGGAGGAAAATGAGCCAATATTACATATCTGTGAGCGGCAAAAGTATATGAACGTCTAGGGTTAATTTGAAGGTGAAATTAGAGTCAGGTGTTTTCAATCAATGGGTTGAACAGGTGTGAGTGGGTGAGCATCCTGTTTTATTTAAAGAACAGGGATCTGTCAGAGTCTGATCTTCATAACACGTGTTTGTGGAAGTGTATCATGGCATGAACAAAGGAGATTTCTCAGGACCTCAGAAGAAGAGTTGTTGATGCTTATCGGGCTGGAAAAGGTCACAAAACCATCTCTAAAGAGTTTGGACTCCACTAAACCACAGTCAGACAGATTGTGTACAAATGGAAGAAATTTAACACCATTGTTCCCCTCCCCATGAGTGGAGGCCAACAAAGATCACTCCAAGAGCAAGATGTGTAATAGTGAAGGAGGTCACAGAGGGTAACCTCTAAGCAACTAAAGGCCTCTCTCACATTGGCTAATGTTAAATGTTCATGAGTCCACCATCAGGAGAACACTGAACAACAACGGTGTGCATGGCAGGGTTGCAAGAGGAACACTGCTGCCTATCTGCAGTTCAAAGATCATGTGGAGAAAATTATTGGAAAAATGTTTTATGAATGGGTGAAACCAAAAAAAGTAATCTTTTTAGGTTAAATGAGAAGCATAATGTTTGGAGAAAACAAAAACACTGCATTCCAGCATAAGAACCTGATCCCATCTGTGAAACATGGTGGTGGTAGCATCATGGTTTGGGACTGTTTTGCTGCATCTGGATCAGGATGACTTGCCATCACTGATGGAGTGTCAGGACATCTGTCCATGAACTGAATCTGAAGAGAAAGTGGGTCATGCAGCAAGACAACGATCCTAAACAAACAAGTCATTCTACCAAAGAATGATTAAAGAAGAATAAAGTTAATGTTTTGGAATGGCCAAGTCCAAGTCCTGACCTTAATCCAAAAGAAATGTTGTGGAAGGACCTGAAGCAAGCAGTTCACGTGACACCTCCAAGCCGATGTGCAGCACCGATCAACAATTACCCCAAACATTTATCTGCAGTAATTTCTGCACAAGGGGCTCACACCACATACTGAAAGCAATGGTGCACATACTTTTGCAACTCACAGATATGTAATATTGGATAATTTTCCCTCAATAAATAAATGACAGAGTATAATATTTTATCTCATTTGTTTAACTGGGTATCTACTTTTAGGACTTGTGGGTAAATCTGATTACATTTAGGTCACATGTATAAAGAAATGTAGAAAATTCTAAAGGGTTCACAAACTTTCAAGCTCCACTGTATGTTGCATCATCTGCCAACAACACAAGTTTCACAAAAATAAAATTAGATAAATAAGAAGTTCAAATGGCCTCCAAATATGAGAATAAACTCACCACAGCCATGAATAGATGATGGCAATCTATCACCAGCTTTAGAGGACAGGTTACCTGTAGATCTGACCATAGGTCACATAGATCCAAGATGCACAAGAGATCCGACATGGTGCAAGTTGAGAAGACTAAAAGGAGCAGAGAAACGTGAAGAGAAGGTATTTATAGCAAATACTGCGTCACGGTCACCGTGTGACTTTGTTGAAGGTCTCGGAATGGTACACACACTGGAGGATAGCCAGGTGTTAGACTCCACCCTTGGCCGTTTATAAGAGGTGAAATAGAGCACACTCAAAAACTTTGTAGTGTATGTATAGTAAATCATTGAATATTTAATTAATTGAATTACTTAACTGTAGGATTTATAATTTATAACAATTCTCATAATCCGTGTGATGCTTGTAGGGATAAGGCAAGGATCCTTAAGCAGAATCATCACATACCCACAGTCAATAGAAATATTACTAAGATGTCAGTATGTTGATTTACACATGGAATTTGATATATACATGAAAATTTGGTTGGCACCAGGACATTTACAGTTATTTCCTTAGCAAGAGAAGAAAGTGACTTATAATTATGTAACTTTATAGATTATATAAATTTTTTTAATTAATTATTTATTACTCATTGATATAAATAGTGATAGGTCTGTGTTGAGCAGGTTGATAATTAACAATAAGCTTTTCACATTAAACATTTTCATAGCAGAAAATGTCCTTCAGAGGTGTCTTTCCTGCATCTGAAAAACTGTGAAGCTGATTTTAAGTGGAAGCTGTTGTATTCAGTAAAGTAGAAATGTTTCAGATTATAAAGTTCAGTGTAAACCTAGTTTAAAAATATGATGGTTATCACAGTATTCAATTTTATTGGTATAGCGCTTTTAACAATGGACTTTTCTTTGTATGTAGAATACAAGCAGGGACTCCAGCAGGATAGCTATGACAGCATAACTAAAAGGGAGAGCCAGAAGGGAACACAGACATGAGGGCTCCCTGGGACATAAGGCGGCCAGCCACCCCACCATCAACACACCTGGGTGAAGGTGGGGTGGGGGGTTGCGACAGCATCCAAACATCCCAGTTCACCACAACAATATGTCCCGCTGCTGCATTCTGGACGAACTGGAGGTTGTTTTATGCACCTACTGGAAAATCCAGACAGTATGGCATTACAATTATCCAACCTACAGCTAACAAAAGCATGAACTAAATTTTCTGCATCGTTTAGTCCATCCATCCATTTTCTGTACCGCTTATCCTACGAGGACTTAGGGCACAAGGCTGGGGACACCCATCACAGGGCACAATCACACACGACAATTTTGAGACGCTAATCAGCTGATATTGCATGTCTTTGGACTGATGGAGGAAACCAGAGTACCCAGAGAAAACCCCTGAGGCACGGGGAGAACATGCAAACTCCTGGAGGTGGGAATCAAACCCTCAACCATGGAGGGTCGAGGCACACGTGCTAAGCACTAAGCCAGGGGTTCCCAAACTTTTCCAGGGTAAGGCCCCCCAAATGGCATTAACATTTGACTGAGGCCCGCCCATTTGCAAGATGTCTTTAAAACACAAAAATACAGACTACTGAATATATCCCCCTTTTTTACATCTTACATCTTTACATTACATTAGGAATTGATTGTGTGTGTGGGGTTGTCTGAAGGAGAATTTATTTTTCACACCAAATTGTTGAGCCCCCCAGGCGCCCCCACTTTGAAAAGCACTGCACTAAGCCACCATGATATTATCTACATGAAATACATACATTTTTTTTATTAATATTTTCTTTTTGTTGACCGTCTTGCCTATCTTGGATCTTTGAAACGCCATTGACTACTTAATTACACTTGCACCTACAACTCACATAGGTCTTCAACACATTTTGAGAAAGGCTGTATGTCGAAATGCATCAGTGTGGCTTTTAATTCTTGTTTGTTATTTGGCTAGTCACTTTAGGACAAAGGCTTTTTAACTTTTGTACCAGAAGAAGTACCTTTGATTGGTCCTTTTTTGCATTTTTCATGACTGACACCCAAACAAAGGGCACCTTCTGTGATGAGGTTCATCCAGTAAGCAGCATTCCAAGATGTCTCTTTCTAATCACACCAAGGTCTTTTACTGCTGCACATGATGAAACAGAAAGGCCATCCAGAGTTACTGTGTAATCAGAAAGCTTACTTCTAGCTGCATGTGGTCCTAATACAAGTATTTCTGTCTTGTCAAAAGTACTTCCTACTCAATGCATCAACCATGAATTGTGCTTTATGGTGCGGGATCGGCCTGCTTATGGTGATTTTAAACATTTTACTCAAGGACACAACCACGGCTATGGTGCTGGTGGCGTGGCCTGTGAATTTCAATAAAGCAGAGAATTCCTAATGTTATTTTGCAATCGTATACCTTCGAACTATTCAGCGGGTGTAGACTCTATACCGAAGTATCTCAGAACAAATCCGAAAAAGGCATTACTCGGACAAAGCGGAAGTATATCGGAAATTATTTTTAACCTCGCACAGAAATTTGAGTATCTTTCACCTTATGCATCCAAAATTATTCTTGGAGATTTTATTAACTGTCCCACTAAAAAGGGCCTGCGTACATACTACCAGTACGTAAACTGTCCTACTAGAAAAAATAAGACCTTAGACATTTGTTTTGGAACTGTCAAACACACCTTCACTGAATCCCAGCTCCCCCCACTAGGGGCATCTGACAACAGTGTGGTCTATCCCCACCCTGTATCAGAGGCTACTAGAGAGGGAGAAGCCTTAAAAAAAAATAAGATAAAAAAAATAACAACAACAACAAAAAGGAGTGTCAAAGTGTGGAACAATGACAGCATAATGGCTCTGCACATTATGGGAGGTCTTCAATAGCACTGATCTCAATGATCAGGTTGTAGCAGTGTCTGATTACATAAATTTCTGTGTAAACTCCAATTCCTTCCAAGACTAATTTTATCCAAATGATAAGCCTTGGGTATCTAACAAATTAAAACATCTTATAATTCAGAAGAGAAAAGCTTACAGAAATCAGGACAAAACAATGAGAAGGAATAGACAGAGACAGATTAAAAGACAAATAAAGCTGGAGGCCACACTGGCATCTGGCAATCCCACAGAGACATGGCAGAGAATTAAAACCATGACCAATGTTCCACATGGCAGGGGAAAACCCTACAATTGTAATGCATGGTAGTGAGGGAGTGGAGATGGCAAACCAACTCAACACCACTTTTTGTAGTCACTTTGAGAGTGACAGTAGTGCTGAGGCTACCACTGTGATGCCTTCAACTGCCCCCCTGTCAACTTTTCCCCATCAATGAATCAGAAGAAGTCCTTCATCTTTTTAAGAGTCAATAATCCACAAAAAAGCCCAGGCCCAGACTATTTGTAGAACTGTCCTAAAGCACTGTGCTGACAGCTAGCACCAGTCTTCACTGACATTTTTAGGTCTTCTTTTAATATTTTCAAGATCCCTACCCTATGGAAAACATCTGGGGCAGCTGTGGTTCAGGTGGTAGAGCGGGTTGTCCACTAATCGTAAGGTTCGATTCCTGGCCCGCATGACTCCACGTGCCGAAGTGTCCTTGGGCAAGACACTGAACCCCAAGTTGCTCCCGATGGCAAGCTGCACGTCAGCTCTGCTACCACTGGTGTGTGAATGGGTGAATGAGATGCAGTGTAAAAGTGCTTTGGATAAAAGTTCTATACAAGTGGGCCATTTACCATTTATGGAAAACATCTACAATTGTACCTGTGCCAAAAAATCCCAGACCCATAGGACCCAACGACTTCTGACCAATAGCAAAGCCAAATATAATTGTATACACACACTTTTTAAATCAACATTACTTTTCTTTAAAAGACAATTTACAATTTAAAATGTAAACTCTAATTGTGGTGTAACTAAATTTCTGCACAACAGTCTGTCAGGGTCGATGGTCACAGACAGGGGCGTAATCCGGCCTGGGCATTCGGGGCTTCAACCCCGAAGATTTTTTCTTTAGCCCCAAATAATTCTCCACTTGAAGCAGTTTGTAACTACGTAACTGAACTTCAGTCAAAAGACGGCAGGGTTGTGATTTTATATCTTCAGTGAATAGAGGCAAGACCAATCAGACAGGATTTACAGGAAAATATGGGGAAATACTCATGTCTTATTGGCTGAGAGCTCTCAATTCTGCTAAACACTAGCTCACACAGTTAGTAAGGGGGAAAATTGATATAGCGATTTAAAAAGTCTTTAAACCAGTTAAGGGTTTGAAACTGAAACACTAACATTCTCTGATGCTGAGCAGGAAAACAAGGTGTGTAAATGTCTGAGTTCCAAGTTACGTGAACATGATATGAGCAGAGCATAAGGAAAGATAAAATGTACTCTTCATGGCTCTGTAGCAGCTGAATGAGTCGGCTCTATGAGCCGGCTCCTTTGAGCGAACTATGGGAGCCGATTTAGTTTTTTAAGTAAATTAAATTAATACAAGACCGAATAATAGGATGAACTTTTTGCCACACTGCTCGGCCACGTGCACTCCATTCACTGACTGAACGATGTGTTGACGTATGTGTGTGTGACAAGTCACGTGTGAAAACATTCTCCATTTTAATACATGTATTTTAATAACACAACAAAGGCAGAATTTGTACAGTAAAAATGTCATATGGAGCATGTCCTACTGACACCCTTCAGCCATATTAGACCTGTACATCCAACAGTGAAATAAATACAACTTTTTGTCCAATTTTCACATTTTTAAAGCAATCAGCCCACACATACAAGAAAATGCATGCAAACAGTCTATTTAGAAGCATGTTTCTTTCATGGACAAGAATCTGGGCTCAGCTCCAGATGATTAACAGTCTAGCCAACACCCCTAGTGCCAGATGCATCACCAGTTAACTGTACATAAATTGAGGACTCCTATTAAAGGAATGTTGTTGTAAGGAAGATAGTTAGACCGTATTGGTAAACAGTGTTATTAAAAAGAACATGTTATACAGTGGTTGAAAAGGTTTATTGGGATGGATTGTCAGTGGTGGCTATTCTATCGTTTCTTGTACTGTGGCAAGCCTTTAGGTATATGGTCTGAAGCCCTCTTATTACACTCAAACTGCAAAGACCTGACATTGAAAAAGCTTCATTCATTTTTATGCGATTTCTATTACATCGACATGTGGTATTGAGATCCCATATCGACTCCATTTTGTTTTTTTAAAAAGTCAATACGCTGTTCGAATGATACGAAGGTCTGTTCGTTCTTAACCATGTGATATGTTGTGTTGAGTCTCTCGATGTGCTTATAATCCTCTCTGTTCATACATCTCACCATCAAGATCAGTGGATCAGATGAAGGGTTTTCGGCAACCCTTTTAGCCGCCATGCACGCTATGTTCTGTTGGCTTTTATCGTGAGCGTCGAGGTTTTGCTTGTGGTAATTGCTTGTTCCAACAAAAAAGACTCCCGACTTGTCTGCTTTTCTTGGACACTGACGGCAAACTTTGCAAAACATGACTTCATTTTTTCATCATGTTGTACCCATGTAAATGTCTGCTTCCAAGATGTTAGAAACGGACGTTTTCCTTTTGCCTCAATTTGAAGCTGCCGCCATGTTGTCGTCTCTTTGCTGTTACCAGGTGACATTATTAAAGCAACATTGCTCACAACATCCAATAAGGTTACCAAAAATCAAATCTCTGCTTTCGCAGATTATATTAAATAAATGGGACGGTGCTGTATAGCCCTTTTTTCTTTTCTTTTTCTCCATTTAGTGCTGATTTGTACAAAAAGGACGTCATGGATATGAAGAAAATCCTGGGTTTTCTCATTTGGTTAAACAGGCAACTTTGTAGAGAGCAACGCGAGGGTAAAACGGGATCATAACGTAATTTCAGATGAAGGATGTATCGAACGTGCTTTAAATAAAGTAAAATACATTTTTTAAAATGGAGTCGTACTGCATGTTTGTAACGTCCATCGACCAGTGAGCAGTTCTGTAACCCTTTAACGCCGTTCGTAGACAGCTTCGCTCCATCATACTGATCTGTATGACTCCGGGAAAAGAGTTTTATGATTATATTTAATAAATATCTCATTCTTTTATTGTGCAAAAAAAGGTTACCAAAAAGGATAAAAATTAGGATGTTCATGACATCGCAAAGTTATCGGTTAGAAGGCTTAAAAACAAAAGCTATTTCTCGATTCTGAGATGGCATATTCACAAATGGTCACAAGCAAATTAGAAAATTTAATGACGAGGCACCACTGGCCCAATCCGGTCAGTGATGATCCCGGCTACTGTCCTTAACGTCTTTCACGCTGTCCCGGGCTATCGGGCAGACCTTATTGTCGAGCCCTTATTCACTAAAAATATAGAAAAAATTTCACTTGTTCTACAAGCCATTAAGATTTTAAACATGTAATACACATAACAGTAAGCAGGATGGTCAGCTGGTCTGGCCAGTCTATCTGTATGAGTAGGTTTGTTGGTGACTCTGATGTTTGTGATAAGATGTCTTGTGATTATGCTGCAAAACAATTTCCTCATGGGGTCAAAAAGTAATCTGATCGGATCTCTGACATTCCTCAACTTTATTAAGCTGGTGTCCATCATCTGGCTTTTCTGAAACATACAGCTGCGTCTTTTTTTTTTTTTTTTTTTTTTTTTTTTTTTTTTTAACAGTGGAAGCTAATTCCATGTTTATGAATAATTTGACCCAGAGGCAGCATATATAAAGAAGCTTGTGAAGCACAAAACTCCATTTACTTCTACGAACTGATATTAGACTGATCGTCAAGACCTGAGCCAGGAGAGGACCGTTCCCTTAATGCCAACATCATTTTCTAATATAACAAGGAGAACAGTATGATCTATAGTATCAAAAGCTGCACTAAATCAAGTAACACAAGCAAGGAGACAACCCTGATCAGAGGTCAGTAGTAGGTCATTAACTACTTTAACTAAAGCTGTCTCTGTGCTATGATGAGGTCTAAATCCTGACTGATATGTCATGAATCTTGTTCCTATGCAAATATGAGCATAGCTGCTATGTACAACCTTTTCTAATATTTTTGAGATAAAGGGGAGATTTGATATTGGCCTATAGCTGGACAGTTCAGAGGGGTCGAGGTCAGGTTTTTTAATCAGGGGTTTAATAACTGCTAATTTAAATGATTGTAGTTACATAGCCAGGGCTAAGGGAAGAATTGACTATATTTAGAAGGGGTTTGATTACATCTGGGATAATCTGTTTGAAGAAACATGTAGTAAAGGGATCTAGTATACAAGTTGATCTTGTTGACGAGATTAATGAAGTTAGTTCAGTCTCTCTAAGGGGAGTAAAACATTCTAATCATTGATCAGATATTATATTATCTACAGGGTTAGTTATAAATCTGTCTGGTTTTAAATTAATAATCTTTTTTTTGTCTATTTTTAAATTTTGCAAGTACAAAATTCATGAAATCATTGCTACTGTATAATGATTGTGTGCCTGTCTCTGTGGTGGTCTTATTCCTAGTTAATTTTGCTACAGAATTAAATACATATCTATTATTTTCATTATCTTCTATTAATGTGGAGAGATAGACTGATCTGAGATGTTCTATAGTTCAGGAGGTTCTCCTTCCATGCTGTTTAATGCCATTCACATTCAAATTGTCAAGTGGTCTGTTTTAAGGTGTGTGTTATACCAGGGTGCTAGCTTTTTCTCTCCAATTATATTTCTTTTGAGTGGAGCTACTTTATCTAGCATGTAGCAGAAGGTTGACTCTGAACATTCAGTCGCCGATCAAGTTCTTTCGGATCAGACGGTGATCCAGTCATAGCTGGCATCTCTGGGAGGTTATTGATTAAACTCTGTAAAACGGACATTCAGATCAGCTACTGCACACAGTAGCGTGGCAAATATTATGATTGACACATTTTAAATGAGATGAGATAATGAGCTTCAGCCTGTGGAAATGTGATTCAATTTCCTATATTTATTCCGTATACTAGTATTATATCAAGGGCATGACCACCATTACGAGTGGGTTCTATAATACACTGATAAGCTACTCAACAATTAATGCACTGTCTAAAACAAACAGGTTAGAGATGAAATCTGCAAATTCACAAAGGAATTCAGAATAAGGCCCTGGAGCTCTGTAAATAATAATAATTGCACCAATGTAGGTAGAGGGTGCCCTCTGGTGTCTGGATGGCAGAATGTCCACAATGGAGCTTAAAGATTTTGAACTCAAACACTGAATCTTGTGAAAAACTGTCCCACCTGGCTTGAGAGATTCAGATGTCTTGCCGACTTGTACTCTAGGTTCTTATAGTCAGTCAGGAGGAGTCTCCATCAGTGAACAATGGAGAAGTTCAACAAAACAGACTTCATGTAAAAACTAATGAATTTCTTGGTTACACAACCGCACTATTTGATCATGTTGTATTATCACATTTATAGAAGGGGTGTATTTATTTATAATCACACTATCCGGTGTCACCCAGATGAGGACGAGTTCCCTTTCGAGGCTGGTTCCTCTCAAGATTTCTTCCTCATATCGTCTCAGGGAGTTTTTCCTCACCACCGCCGCCCCTGGCTGCACAGTAGGGATAAATTCATACATTTTTAATCTATATCCTGAATTTATATATTTCTATAACGCTGCTTTGGAACAATGTCCACTGTTAAAGGCGCTATACAAATAAAACTGGATTGTGTAAGAACTCGCGGACGCTTGTTTTCCGCGTTCGGTGCTGTTACCGTGGAAAGTGTGTAAAAGCCGCGCCCCTAAAATGTATGTGCGGCTAGATTTACTGCGCTTTCAGGAAGAGCGGCTGCTTAACCGCAGTACAGAAGGGTAGAAGAGGAGGATACAGGTGCAGACAATTTATTAAGTAAACAAACAAGCAAAAACCTTAACGGATTCAACGGAGTGAGGATCCATGTACAGCTTTATTAAATACAACAGCAAACGTATAGACAAAGTAGTAGATCACCGGCAAACTCAATATCCAAGGTAAATCCAGAGACGTGGTCAAAAACTGGTAACAGGGCAGGCAGCAAGCAAGAACATGAAATAGCCAAACCAATGTAGCTTTAGAAAAAGGCTCAAAAACACACTAAACAGTCGACGGTCAAAAGCAGGCAACGCAAACTAACAGAAACACTTAGTAACGTCAAAAACAAGACTTCACAATGGGCCAGTGAGACGTAAATAGTCCGATAAATAGAAAACAGGTGTGGGAGCAATCAGTTCCGTGTACGGGGTTATGGGAAATAGAGTCCAGGAATTAATACTCAGGTGATTGTGCCCTCCGGTGGTGAGCAGGAGGAACCACAGAGGCATGATTCGTGGCATGTGGATCCAAGAAGGAAAAAACCACATACAAAGGAGAAGTGATACTGTGGCATAAGTGTGTGACGTTCACTACTGAGGCTTCGAAGCGTATATCAAAAGAACAAAACATCACAGTAAAGCACTGTACCGGAGCTTGATTCTTTTTGCCATAACCAAGTGATCCATGTTGTCCGAAGCGTCGTTTCCGCACACCACCATCTGACTGCTTCATATTCCAATTAAAATAGTGTAAATCCCTTGCACAGGTTTCGAGTCACTAACTTCGGTAGTGAACTAAGAAAGTAAAACAAAATTCTTTTGAATTGTAAGTATGGAACCAGCCAAGAAAACAGGCCGTTCTGCAGTCTGTCAGCCTTTTCAGGTCATATCAACAAAAAGTATGTTTATTAATAATTAGCACATGCCCTGAACTTAGTTGTGAAAATGGCCATAGAACAACCACTAGGGCTTGAGGATATTAAAGTAAATGCACGAAAGATTGCAGCTCATTTTAAATCCAGCACAACAGCAAGAGAAAGGCTACTGCTGTTGCAGTATCATATAGACAAGTGGGAGAAAATATTCTGAATGCCCCCACACTGTTAAATTTCCGACATAAAATGGTAACACCTCAATTCACAAGCACTTCACTTAATTTCTTTTGATCATATATGCTTACATGAGCTTTACCTATGAACCCAAGGATTAGGACCAAAGCAACACCTTATGTGAATTAGGTGGTGTGTCAATCAAAGCAGATTCATAAAAATTGCTACAGTACAAGTTAATTTTACCCATTTATGAAAGAATTTATAAATTTATTCATATGCATTGTGTAAGTACTACAGACACATGGAAGTCTAATAATTGTCAGGCCACTAATGGTAACCACTAAGCCACTGTGCACTCAATAGTTTTTTTTTTACTGAAGAAAAAGCAATTATTCACCCAGGTGAACAGTAACTAGTAAGTGTTTCTTTCTGGATTATTTTAGTTGAAACTAATTTTAGCACAGATTGTCAGATAGAAGCTGTAACTGCGCTTCCTTGTTGCTACGAGCTGTTTACAGGTTGCTAGATTAAAGCCAATTCTGGTATTCATATTCATTTTCGGTCGGGAGTCGCTCGTTCAGCCCTCCCAAAGACCTGCGACTCCACCGAGCAAGGACACCAACAAGACACCACTCTCACTGCTAAGTATAATTTTCTCCCGTTCTTCCGCTCACTGTTTATCTGCTTACACGCTAACATGTCACCAGTTTATCCCTGTTATTTGCCACAGGCGCAGACTGCGGCACACTCCCAGAAAAGTGCGCAACTTGGACAATCTACGCTCTCTGAATGTGGCCTCTGCAGATTCCCTCTCGTTCTCCATCGGACTTCGGAACTGCCAATCTGCCGTCAACAAGGCAGATTTCATTCCTGCCTTTGCAACCCACTCCAACCTCAGTGTGCTGGCTCTGGATCCATACTGAGCACACTGCCACACCTGCTGCCCTAGCCTCCAACTTCTCCCATACCTCACGTCCCAACAGACGAGAGGGTGGTACAGGTTTGCTTCTCTCCAAAACATGAAAATTTACATGTCTTTCTCCCTCTTGCTCCTACACTTCCTTTGAATTTCATGCTGGTACAGTCACTGACCCTGCCAAAATGCACTTAATGTTGTTTACCGTCCTCCGGGTCAACTGGGGAAGTTCCACGATGAATTTGACATGCTACTGTCCACCATCCCGGATGACAAATCTACTGGTCTACAATTAACTCACTCAAGAAGGTCTCATGTCTATGGACTGGACCTCTCCGCTAAGGATTTCCAGATCAAACTTCAGGCACAGAACCGCCATTTTGAGATACTCGACTTTAGAAGACCTGACTCAATAAAATGCAAACACTGTTTACATTACACATTTTAATCCCAAACAGTAATCAATGTATTTTTTAATTTGACAGCTTCAACTCATGTAATGACTCTGTAGCATTGCATGCATGGTTTCTAAACATACTTAGATAAGTGAAACTCTGTCCACACTGTGAGCAGTAATACAGCCCATCTTCAGTATGAATGCGCTGGTGGCGTTGGAGAGCACTCTCTATAGTAAAACTCTTCCCACACTGTGAGCAACGATACGGCTTCTCTCCTGCGTGACTGCGCTGGTGTTGTTGGAGAGCACTCGGTCGATTAAAGCTCTTCCCACAGTGTAAGCAGCGATGTGGCTTTTCTCCTGTGTGAATGAGCTGGTGTGTTTGCAGAGTACTCAGGTGAGTAAAACTCTTCCCACATTGCGAGCAGTGATGTGGCTTTTCTCCTGTGTGAATACGCTGATGTTGTTGGAGTGTACTTTGGTCAGTAAAGCTCTTCCCACAATCTGAGCAGTAATATGGTTTTTCTCCTGTGTGTATACGCTGGTGTCTTTTGAGATTACCTCCATCAGCAAAACTTTTCCGGCATAGGGAGCACTGATACGGCTTTTCTTGAGTGTGAATGCGATGATGTCGACGGAGATGATTCTGACGATTAAAACTCTTCCCACACCGTGAGCAATTAAACGGCTTCTCTCCGGTGTGAATGCGCTGATGCTGTTTGAGATTACTCAGTTGAGTAAAACTTTTCCCACACTGTGAGCAGTGATGCAGATTTTGTTGTGTGTGAAGGCGCTGGTGTCTTTGGAGGGCACTCTGTTGATTAAACCTCCTCTTACACTGTGAACAGCAATACGGCTTCTCTCCTGTGTGAATGCGCTGGTGTATTTGAAGATGACTCTGGTACGCAAAACTCTTCCCACACTGTGAGCAGTGATACGGCTTTTCTCCTGTGTGATTGCTCTGGTGTGTTTGGAGTGTACCTTGTTGCGCAAAACTCTTCCCACACTCTGAGCAACGATACGGCTTCTCTCCTGTGTGAATGCGCTGGTGTGTTCTGAGACCACTCTGATAAGTAAAACTCTTCCCACACAGTGAGCAGTGATGTGGCTTCTCTGCTGTGTGATTGCGCTGGTGTGATTTGAGAGCACTCGCATGTGTAAAACTCTTTCCACAATCTGAGCAGTGGTGAACTTCCTTCTGCATTTTTTTGTGAGCCGTGTTCGAGCCGAGAGTGGTAGATGAGGTTTGCTGACCTTTTATGGGAAGAATCTTGTGTTTAATCTCTCCTGATTTCTGCAGTCTTACATAGTCTTCGTAGTGGCATCTCTGGATGTGTTTGTGGAGGTCAATTTGAGATGTGTGGGAAAGTGGACACGAGGAGCAGGAGAAGACTTGTAACAGAGTGGTGTTTACTTCTGAAGAAAGAGAGAAAAGAAAAAAAAAAAAAAAAAAACAGTACCAAAAACTCAATTTCTATTACTAGGAACTAAACCAAAGTTATCACTTCTTTACATTGGTAAAGTCAAATTATTTAGTATGATTGCGAAACTGTTTGTTTTACTCTGCTGCAATTACACAGTAATAACAGTGTATACTCTGGATTAAATGCATTCTTAGTACAAATGCACAAATTATTTTTCCTTTTATAAATATGATGTCACTGAGCAGTGACTTTACAACTAATGAAAAAATAAATTGCACACTGCTATAATACTCTCAAAAACATTGAATAATAAATAGAGTGGACAACATTCCGACCATGACAGTCTTCATCAGGCAATAACATGGGAGTTCTGAAAGTCTTTAAGTAGACACACCTGACAATGGTCATGGACAACAAAAAAGTAAACAATTATTCAATGGAAAACTCCAAAAAGCAAATCAGTTGTTGACTGCTTCCATGCTCTCCCTTGCAGGATCTGGTGGCAGCCAAACTCTGCTCCTGCAGCATGCCGAGAGCTCCCTTTCCAAGCACCCATGGGAGTACACCAGACCTCTTGATGCTGCCATTACACCAGTCCCACGAGGCCCACTGAGACAGGCCTCCATAGAGCCTCTTCTCCGCTCACAACACCTACACCCTCTCCCTGCCACTACTCCCTTACCCTAAGAAAATAAACTTACCTTTGCTTGCACCCATCCTGCCTCTACGGTGTCTGTGTTCTGCCCATTGCTGCAGCAGATTGCTACAAGTATCTACTTGAATTTGTTGGATGTAGCCATTAGGCTGCGGACATGTGCCTCAAACCAATCCATCGTTACATCTCAAAGACCTAGAAGCCCTCCTCTACAGACCAGTGGCTGAACAACCAGAAACCTGATCTACCCTTCACTGTTGTCGCAGTCTCAAACAGGAATGGTAGTTAACTCTGCTTTCTGTATGGCAGACTAGCAGGTCCAGACTTCATCTCAGCTTTAGCTTCCCATTACTTTCTCCACTTTCTGGCACTGAGACCGGGATCACGCCGCAGAACTCCGCTACACCGGCTGTTTATGCTTTCTCTCACACTCCCCGAGAACAGGCAGGAGTGATAGTACAGGTTTGTTGTTGTCTTGGAGACTATTCTTCACACTCCTTTCCCTGTCTCATCTCTACATCACATCCATTGAATTCCATGCAGTTAGTTACCTCTCTGAGCAACCTTCTCAATCATAATCTACTGCCCTCCTGGTCCCATAGGAGACTTTCTTGCAGAAATGGACATGTTCCTCAGTATTTTCTTTGCCGTGTCCCTCTTCTGCATTCCTTCTCCATGATATTCAACAGCTGCCCTCCCATACACAATGTGTTGCACAACAATCAGCAAAAACTAAGAACATAAACGAGAAAGTGGAAAAAAGTCACAAGAAGTCATTGATCTCGACTCTTCGCACACTCTCCTATCCAAATTCTCATTTGATGCGACTTCTGCCAAGACTGCCTTGTACAAGGAAAAGCTTCTGTACAAGATAATCATAACCTGCCAGCTCCTCAGTCTCAATCCTCCCTGACTGCTGAAGACTTTGCCACCTTTTATTATGGGAAGGTCATTAAGATACTAGACCTTCACTCCTACACTACATGTTCAGGATTTCCTCTCTTTTTCACAGAGACATTCTCATCTAACAGAAGAGGTCCTGCAAATCATCTTGTCCTGCAATCCCATCACCTGCCCATTGGATCGAATATCTCTAAGAACGTAACTAGTCTGGCTTTAAAGTGACACACTCTAGAAACTGTGCTTGTTGCAGTCACTGAAGCTCCATAAAGCAAGATCAGCTAAATTGTCATCAGTCCTCATCCTACTCAACCTTTCAGCAGCATTTGACAGAGTTAACCACAAAAACTAAATTTAATACCAACATATTTACAGTAGTATAATGTCACTGTATGGAACCTTACCATTTGCAGAGCACTTTTTGTTCCAGAGTGAGTCAAACGTAGAGCCGAGATCTTTAGGGTACTCCTCGTCGTACCACACCAGGAGCTCCTGTCCTGGGTCAATGGGTCGACAGCAACGATACAGAATCCCTCCTTGATACTGAAACGCCACAAGATTCTGCTCTTCACCATTACGAACACAATTCACATACCTGAAGAATGAAAATGAGGCAAAGTGGAAGAAGGGGTGAAAAAACCCCACAGAAGTGGAGTAAGAATATGAGAAAGCGTGAAAGATGAAAGATCTAAGTGACCGAGGAAAGAAAGTTCTTCCGACAAATATGGAACTGTAAAATCAATTATTAAAAAAAAAAGACCCAATAACCCATCTATTCCTCACCTCATCCAGTTAGCATACATCTCTCTTTTGGCATCTATGTATTCTTGACACTGGCTGCTCCTGTATATCTGCAAAAAACATGTACATTTTATTCATTACATTAGATTCAGCTTTGCCATTCAGCAGATCCAACAAAATGCAGTTACAAAATCAGACTATGCCATCAAATTAATGGAAGAACAAGAATGATAATGTAAATATTGTTTTACTAAATATTATGAAGACAAAATTAATCTTTTGCTAGAGACAATATTAATGAGGCAAAACAAATCAAGAACATGATATTAAATTTAATGTAAATCATTGAACAAAAATGTTTTTTTTTTTGTTTTTTTGTTTTTTTTTTTTAAATCCAGCTTTTGACATCCATAACCCGTGTTTGGAAGTTGTTTTTTCTCTGGTTTTTCTGTGGCACCCTGAGAAAAGACCTTTACATATATTATTTATAATAAATGTATAAAACCTCACCACCCAGGAGTATCCACTGGCTTCCTCACTGTCTACCAGCTCTCCTTGGTAGGGTCCGAAGTATGCACTTACTGGAACAGTCTCCCCCTTATTAAACACTCCCAGACCTGCATCAGGAATACCGGACTTCCGAATCTCTAGTCCACGAGGAAGAGTTTGTCTGGCTCGGTCAGGGACTCCCATGGGAACAGGAGTGTCAGGGATGAAGAGGGGCGGTCCATGAACCTCACACTTGTTGAAGAAGAAGGATTTGCAAACCTCACAGTCTGTAGGGAGAAGTGATGCCCAGAATATTTTGTACATTTTATTTATTCAATTAAAAGCAATTATATTTAAATATTTTAAGCATCTTATAAGAGATACTTACAAATGCCAATCATATCCAGCTTCTCAGGATGTCTTAGGAATGTTATAATTTATCAGGAACATACTAGCAATTTGTAAAAATGTATAAACATTCACAAATCGATTTCATGCTGTGCTCTATTGTATTATTCTTCAGCACTGTGAAAGAACATAATTAAAGACAGAAATCTTAGATTGAAGTTTCATGCACAGTGATCGTGACTGAAAATAAAAGGTCTTGTGGATGGACGAACCTGACTGCAATCCATGTGAGACAGAGCCGGCTGACTATATGCCACTTTGAAGACTGCCTCAAGGTTATCTGATCTGACCAACATGTAGTACTATCTCAGAACCATGGGCCAGATGGACTGCTCAATTTGTGATGTTTAAATGTCTTCTGCTCTTCCAAGAGAAAAAAATAAACAAACACCACCTGTGGCACCACAATGCTTCCTACTCTGTAAACATCCATGGTGATTATGGATCTCCATCACATCTCTCAGATGTGGCACTGTTCCAAAGTGAACCACTTTTGTTGAAAGCCAGTGCTTGGGCACATCTTGCTGATGCAGTGACGTACATCACTAATCCTGGCTTGCAAAACTGACTCAATTAGGCTTACTATGAAGGAGCTTGCAAGGTATTTATATAAACCTTCATAAGATAGCAGATACAGGTTACCTGTGCACAGTCAAACTGTTACACACAGCTTCACAAAACGTACAAGGTCTGATGTGTAGAGGGCAAGAAGAAAAGGGGAAGGTGGCATTATCTAAGAAACGGTACTTGGTGAACTTGTTTGAAGGTCTTGGCCTATGCAAAAATGCACAAGGTTACCAGGTAATTCTCACCTGATTACAAGGGGTGAAATAGAACCAAGGAAAACTCATGAGACAGGGTCTTAATCCCAAATGACTCCCTTGAGAGAGATTTAGTGCACTAGATAGTGTATAGGGCAGAATTAGTGTTACTGAGTTCCAGAGAGGCCTGATGTCTTACAGAGGTAGTCTTCAGTGTCATCTTCTTCCACTTTTATGGAGATAACGTCAGGTGTGTTGTTCAGGTCATCTTTATGGTTGTAGCCGTTCAGCTCCAGCGACTCCTCTTTCTTCACACCGCCGTCTAATGTGTACACACACACTCAAATCCAATAACAATTATACATTTACAGTTAATATTTCAGTGTGGTAACCTGACTGACCAGGTGTTGGCTTTAGATGGACTCCTCTATTCTGCTGGTCCACTTTGCCTGATGTCCCTGCAGCTGAAGTCTCCGTCACCTCCTCAGACAGCTAATCAAATAAGAACACTTATTCAGCAAAAAGCATAAACACTCTGTAAATCTGTCTGTGGTTTTTAGACTCTGGACTGCTGACCTGATTTTCTTTCACTCCTCATTAAAAGGCAATCAGGTATAAGGCCATGTTTATACCTCTGTTGTGCACCTGGAAAAGGTTGTGATGAATGACCATTCTTAAGCGTTTCATCAAAAGGTTCGAGTAATTTTGTTCCAAATCCTACTAAAGTATAAACAATAAAATGATGCCCATCACACCCAGTCTTTATTTCAATCTTCTATGCAATCTTATATACACTATGTAACCAAACATTTGTGGACACCTGACTGTGTGTTTCTGAACATCTTATTTCAGAGTTATGCTGAAGGTGAAGCTCCTTTCCCATTGATGCAGTGACAACAAATCAACATGGCAGGTCACTGAACAGTGTATAGTTCCCCTTCTCTACTTTTAAATTAGTTTATAACAGTTTTGGCTTTAGACACTGCATGAAAGATTCAAACTCTGAAAAATATGGGCATAGTAAACGAAACGGTAACATGGTAAAGTATATTCATTCAATACCACCTGCCTAGTCACACTAGTTACAGCCATGCATTGTGAATGACCATGCCACTCCATAAGTTATCTATGCATTTTAAAAACCTGAATGGTGGTGTATTCTATACAGGTTTCATTGTAGTACTAAGTGCATTTGCTGTTCAATACCAAACATGTCAATGTTATACAATTCACGCATATTGTACATAAATACCATTGTTTATACCTTTGTGGTTCTGTAGAAGCAGTAAGGAACTCCATCTTCACAAATTTTCATATTTTTTTTATTTTTGGCAGCCTGCCCACTACGACACTTTTACAACGATCTCTTTTTTTTCCTCGTGTATGCATCTCTTAGGTTTTTCCATTTGGCTTTAACCTCGTCTGTGGCACAACATACAACAGTAAATTAAGATAAGTAAAAGTTTATTACTACAACAGAAACACAAACTATCTATTAGGGATCTCACGAGAACCGATACTTCAGTAATAACATTCTTAAAAGGTGACGGCACTTGTTTTTCTGTAGTAGCATATGTACTGTTGGTAACGAAGGAGCCAAGGTTGCAATTCTTACGGAACTGAAGGGGACAGCAAATGCGCGCAAGTGTTTTAGTCGGTCCACAAGTGGTAAAGAAGAACGCCTACAAGCACATGGGAAAAACTACAGAAGATGGCAACAAGTTTAGCTCTGCCCCGACTCGTTGAGAGGAAAGGTGGTCAGAGTCAAATATGGAAATACTTCGCATTCGTGGCGGATGACAAACATAATTGATGCTCTGAAGCTGGTGTGCAACCGATGCGATCGTTCATTCAAACAAAGTGAGGAAACACTTTTGTATGGTAGCACTACTTGTACTGTTCTCTGCTTGATATATCGCTTTGCTTGTATTTTCTCATCTGTAAGTCCCTTTGGATAAAAGCGTCTGCTAAATGAATGAATGTAAACAAAACATGGTGCACAGACTGTCATTGTTAATACACACTGCTCTGTTGATCTGGAGTTCCTGATTATTAAGTGCAGGCCATTCTACCTCCCATGTGAGTTTACGTGCATCATTGCTGTAGCAGTCTATGCTCCACCGGATGCTAATGCAAAAGCGGCCATGAAAGAACTTTGGGCTACTATTAGCAAGCTACAAACCTTGCACCCAGATGGGGCCTTCATTGTCGCTGATAACTTTATTCACTGCACCTTAAAATATGTTCTCCCGAAATTTCATCAGAAAGTCGTCTGTTTCACAAGAGGGCATTAAACATTGGACCATGTATACACCAGTGTGATTGATGCCTACAAAGTCACATCCCTCCCCGATCTAGAGCAGTCAAATATCTTTTTGTTCCTGGTTTTCGTTCCTTCAGGTCTGGAGAACAGGAGGCTTACAGCTCTGCCAGGACCAATCTGAGGAGGGGAATCTGCCAGGCCAAACATACATATAAACTGAGGATTGAAGAGCACTTCAACTCCTCAGATCCCCAGCCTATGTGGCAAGGCATACAGACCCTGACGGACTTCAAAAAAACTCAGCACGGTGCCTCCCTCCAACTCTGCCTCCATCCCTGACGAGCTCAACCACTTCTATGCTTGCTACGACAGAGACAACAAGGAGACCCCCATCAAAGTGGTTCTCCCACCAGGTGATCAGCCTCTCACACTCTCCATCACAGATGTTTGCTCTACTTTGAGCAAGGTGAACGCACGAAAGGCAGCTGGCCCGGATGGAATACTGGGCGAGTGCTCAGAACCTGTGCGGTGCAGCTGGCTGGGGTCTTTACGGACATTTTCAATCTGTCCCTGGCTCAGGCAACAGTCCCCACCAGTTTGAAGACTGCCACCATTGTGCCAGTACCAAAGCACTCCACTGCCTCGGCCCTCAATAACTTCAGTCCGGTTGCACTCACCCCCTCACTGCAAAGTGCTTCAAGAAACTGGTCCAATCGCACTTAATCCTGTTCTCTGCCACATTGGCTCCACATCAGTTTGCCTATCGCCGCAATAGAGCACAACAGAGGACGCCATCTCTACGGCACTCCACTCTGCATTGACTCATCTAGACAATCGAAACTCGTATGTCAGAATGCTGTTCGTTGACTTCAGTTCAGCATTTATCACTGTAATCCCCTCCAAGTTGGTCTCCAAGCTCAGCCAGCTTGGTATCAGCACTTCACTCTGCAACTGGACTCTAACCAACAGGCCCCAAGTCGGTTAAGTTAAACAACCTCTCCTCCTCCATCACCCTGAACACCGGCATGCCACAAGGCTGTGTGCCGAGCCCACTTCTGTACTCCCTGTTCATCCATGACTGCGCTACCCTTTATGGCTCCAACTCCATAATCAAGATCACAGATGACACCACGGTGATAGGCCTGATCAAGGACGGCAAAGACGGCCTATAGAGATGAGGTTCAGCACTTGGCCAGGTGTTGTGCCACAAATGACCTGGAAATTATCAAGACGAAAGAGATTATCGTGGACTTCAGGCGGACTAGAAGCCAAGCACTCGCCCCCATCTACATCAAAAGGAGCTGTGGTGCAGCATGTGCCTGGTTTCAAGTTCCTTGGCATCCACATCTCAGATCTCACTTCATCCCTTAACACCGCCACCATAGTCAAAAAGCACAGCAGTGCCTTTACTTCCTAAGGAGTCTCAAGAAAGCACACCTGTGTCCTAGGATCCTGGTGGACTTCTATCGCTGTACCATTGAGAGCATACTCACTAACCGCATCTCAGTCTGGTATGGCAATTGCTCCGCTTCCGACCGCAAAGAACTCCAGCGGGTAGTTAAAACTGCCTAACGAATAACCGGCGACCAGCTACCCACCATTGAGAACATCCACTGCAAACGTTGCCTGGGACTGGCAAAAATCATTAATGATGCCTCCCACCCTAACAATGGACTTTTCACCCTCCTCCCTTCCGGTAGGCTCAACAGGAGTCTACATTCCCACACAAGTAGGCTCAGGAAGAGCTTCTTCCCTGTGGCTGTGACCCTGCTAAACTCAAACCCGCCACTCTAAAATACTGCACAGTACTTTATTGGACAGTTACTTACACTATCTGAACAACCTCACTGTTTAACCATGTTCTGTACATACATCATCCAACTGTACATACGTTGATGTTCATACTGTACATACTTCTCTGCAATCCCTACTGTCTATATTTTAATATATTCACTGATACTGTATTTTTGTAACTAAACTGTACATATTACTTGTATTGCATTCACGCTGCAATACTTACTGCTGTAAGTTCTCTCATTATATATACAAAAAATTCTTGCACTTCTGGTTAGATGCTAACTGCATTTCATTAGATCTGTACTTGTACTCTGCTTAATGACAAAGTTGAATCTAATCTAGAATTAGATCACATTTTAGGTCGCCTTCTTCCAGTGGGTCCTTATGCAGTTGGCTGACAAGTTCCTGAGTAAGCCTACTGGGCAATAAAAACTTCAGTGTGCTACCCATTTACATGTTTATACTGCCTGGAATCAAAATTAGCTACCTCAACGTACATTATTAAGTTGTTAACGTCACTTTTTAGCTTAGTCAGTTAAGTGGATAATACAGAAAAAAGGAAAATGCGTTTCACATTTGGGGTTCTGTCGTTGCATCACTGTGTTTGGCTAGTATCTTTATTTTTCTCAATATGTTCAACTTTGAAGTGGCTATGTGTAGTAAGCAGGAGTGTTTGTGTCAGCTTTGCATCAAACTTTATTTTGCTTGGTATAGGTTTCCACATCTTCCTGATTCTGGAAAGATTATCTGTGTGCGCTAATGAACGTGCAATGTAAAAGGTGTAAGGCGATTGTAGGGGTTAAAATTCAGCAGACTTATGGTGTTTAGGTTGTTGAAAATATTATTGATGCTTCTAATACTTTAATGCAATTTGTTTATAATGGTTAATTATGAAGTAAAAGCTAGTCAAGATTGCTTAATTATAGAATGCTCACAGAGTTCACTGTTACTAAGCATATTTATTTGCTTTTGGATGTAGAAGTAATTTTTTAGTTTGTAGTTTCAACTAACACGTACAAATAAGAAGTGTGCTTAACAGCTTTGTAGTACTCTAAATGAGTCTAAGGCTTAGGGTTAAATGGCACATGTGAGCTTAGTAGTTGTGCACTTTAATGGGCAAATATTTGTTGACTTTTACAGTAAAGAAACTCAAGACTCAAGTTGTCTTTATAAATGTAGAATAGACAGGGGTTTTCTTCACCTGACTGAATTTTTCACTTGATTAGAGTTCCAGACCAATAAATAAATCCTTCATGTAGCTAAAATATCAAAAGGATGTCTGTCATTTTGACTTTCCAAAATGGCTGAGGATAATGTTAATTTGTGATGCATGGCTGTTCTCACTATTCACTTTTGTTGCCAGCAGTTTAGACATTAATGGCTGTGTTGAGTTATTTTGAGGGGACAGCAAATTTACAATGTTACACAAGCTGGACACACTACTTTACGTTGTAGCAAAGTGCCATTTCTTCACTGTTGCCACATTAAAAGACAATCAAATATTTACAAAAATGTGAGGGGTGTACTCACTTTTGAGAGATACTGTACATCATATCTGCTTTACAGACAGCATTCTAAATTGGACATACTTGGTTTATAGTTTTGTACAAGTTAAATTCACAATTTTTTTTTTAAACCATGTCCCCTTGTTTTCTAAAACAACCTGATCTGTGTGTATACAAATGAGCTTCTCGTGATATCCCCACTACAACATGCAAACCAGCTAATTTGCTGGGTATGCAAATTAGGTTCCCATTAGGTGTGAAAAAACCAAGCACAGAAACTTTGATTTAAATCCAGAATTTGAGGTGGTGTTCTCAGGCTTAAATTACACATGCCTGATCCCCCCGATCTGTAGGACCTCAGGAAAGTGGTGTCCCCAAAACACATGGGTGGGACTACTGATTGTTATAATTACAAGAGCATGTGTGTAATTAGGAGTGCACCTTAGCAATTGTAGCCTCCACTGTTTAGTCACGGTCAGTGTTTGTTAACTAAATCTCTGCCAGTATTAGCCAGAGGAGGATGTCCACCAGGAGTTTTTCATTTTATTTGTAAATTTAAAAAAAAAAAATTTAACCACACCGTGGCATCAACTTTCGTATCATGTACTTTTGGTGGTATCAGTAATGACTACTAGATTTTTGGTATTGTGACATCCCTACTATCTATAATGCTTACAACTTTAGTAAGATATTAAACTCACCATCGACTCCCATTTTCTCTGCAATTCTCTGCCACAGAACTTTTGTCGATGTGCAAAAGTTTTGTCTTATCAAAAAGTTCTCTGTTCTCAAAAATCAACCATTCTCTTCACTCTTCCAGAATAGTCTTCAGTGTTTACTGAAAACAGCTTTCTGTGCTATAGAGTCACTAATCTTGTCCATTTGTGCAATTTTTACACACACACACACACACACACACACACACACACACGTTTTGTTTGTTTGTCTCTCGTTCAGCGAGTGTAATGTTGCAGGACCTACTGAGACTCTGCAAAAGGAAGTATTCAGGTCTTTCGACTTGAAAAGGCCCAGCTAAGAAACAGCGAAGAAAAAGAAAAGTAAGATAAGAAATTGGCTAAGCATTTAACTGGTTAAATAGTTGTTTTGCAGTTGCTGGAGACCAGGTCCAGGGTCAAACAGACTCCGAGAGGGACCTGTGGCAGACTGCCACATTAAAAATTATGTCTGATGAGGACAATGAAATTATTGATGGAAGTCCAGTGAGGGTAGAGATCTCCACCAGACAGGACAGCAGAGTTGTCAGTCTCTGCCATGAGAGAATTTATTTGAATGCAGCAGCACATTGAAAGTTGGCTATATGTCCATTTTTATACATTTTGCTTTATGATCCTTGTAATTTTTTTGTACTCTTTGCATTTGTTCAGTTTTATTTTTATATTGCTGCAACCAATGCCTACATTCTCCACAAAGAACTCATGCAAGAGGACAGCATGACCCACAAGGCCAACATTGATTAGCTCATGGCACAGCTGTGTGGTGTGACACAGAAGACACAGAAAACCCTTACTAAGAAAGCCAGTGGTGTTCATGTTACAGTTCCTGGGGCTGAGCTTGGCACTGACCGCAGGGTGAAGGCTACCGCTGGCCGAAAGACCTGTGTACATTGCAGGATACATGAGGGAAAACAAACAAAATCCTAATGGAAGTGCAAAGCATGTGATGTCTTCCTTTGCCTTCAACGAGACAGAAACTGTTTTGAAGATTGGCATCCTGATTAGGACTGACAATTAATTGTTCTTTTATTCATCTTATTTTGTAGTATTCCATTGCATGTTTGGGGTTGAACACAGCATGTTCAATAAACTGTACAAAGGATTTTATTGGATCTTCTTTCCTTACAATTCACACTGACTTGATGGGTGTGGGAGACACTGACATCCCAGATGAGTAATTACCTTTGTCAGTGGGGAGGGGAACTATTACAGGTGTTGACACCCATCATCAATATTCATTGTGTAAGCCACTACCTTTGAATAAATAAATAAATAAATAAATAAATAAATAAATAAATAAATAAATAAAGAAAGAAATAAAGAAATAAAGTGTCAATTCAAAGTTCTACAACTTTTGTAGTCAGACCACATGACATTTCTGCATGATTTAATCACTTGTGTAGCAAACACCTATGTTTACAAGGTTCAGAGCTCAAAAGTCTTGTTTATAATGTGTTTATAATGTGTGTATAATGTGTGTTTATTATCACAGTATCCCCACCACCTCTGAAAATAGGTTGTTGAAAAGTGTAAATGTACAGTTGATTTAAACAAAACCTATATTCATGACATTTTTACTGCTCTCAAATTACTGTTGGGGAGTTTGTAGTAAATATGCATATGTAGCAATTTTGGCTTAATGATTTTTAGATAGGTGAAATATTAAAATGTAAAGGCATGTCAGACTACCTCAAAAGTATCAAAGGCCTAAGACTGTAGAGAGTTCAAAGATGCATTTGGTTGGGGTCTATCTGCATAGGTGGTCTATAACCAATAAAGTCACTAGGCTATGAGGACATAGGGTGCGCTAAATTTATAATGCAAGTAATTAAAATCACTGTCAATGTGTGTAGGTACCCAATAGCTCTCAGAGTTGGTGGTGGGTAGTCCTGGACAAAATGCTAAAGAAACCGCTAACCTAGCTAATGTACACAGATATTCATGTACTGAATTAAATTACATTAGCCAGCGTAGTTAGTTGACGTTAAATAACGATATCTCAACTGAACTAATGCTAGTATCTAAATTTTGCTTGTATTTTCTCATTTGTAAGTGACTTTGGATAAAAACATCTGCTAAATGAATAAATGTAAACAAAGTTAGGCTGTGTTCACACGATATCTTTTTCTAATGAAAACCTCTGGGCAAAGAGTTTTCATATATATATATATATATATAAAAAACGATTTATAATCCAGGAGAGCGTGTCCCAAAAGCAGCTCAGGGCATTCTTGAAAACACATTGTCGACTCCACAGGATTATTCCGTATAACAGGTGCTGACTGCTTCAAAAAAGCAGTTGGGTGTGAACACACCCGTAGGTAGCTTCTTCTCCAAATACTTTCGGGTTGTGGGGGCTCCCCCCCATGACTGGCCCAGACACCTTTCTACTGCGTTCCTGCAGTATGAGAACCAGTCATAGGCACTTATGCAAATCCTCATCTAGATGGTTATGTAGTGTGATTTTTTCCTTATCTGCCTACAAACTTTGCATATTTCATGAGCTCAGATATCAACACTTTACTCAGGTTTGAGGAATACATCTTTAAAAATCAGTTTCATGACACTCCACTGTTTTTGTTTTCCTAGACTGCTTTTTGTTCCCTTTCCTGTAAATTCTAGGTTTTCTTAATGTAACACTGCCCCCTAATGTCCACGCTTAAGTCCAGTGCAGGTACAAAAATTTGGATATGGATTCGCGAGACCATGATTCATGAGATCATGATACTTGATGTTTCTATGATACATGATGCAAAATCACAATATATACTTTAGCTAATAAACAAACATTCAACCGAGTTTGATACTTTTCTTCAGTTAAAAAAAAAAAAATTAAATACCTCAAATCAATGGCATCCATTCAGTATCTTTTAATTTATTAAATTAAAAATTTATATGTTATTCAAAAAAGGTTTAATTAAAAAAATTAAAAAACACATCATACCAAAGATTGTGGAAAACCGTATCACAATTATTTAATCACGATATTGATACATCACCCAGCCCTACTGCAGATACGCACTCGCAGGAGTATAATTCAATCCTGAGTGAGACTTTACTGAACAGAAAGAAAGCAAGGTAGTAAAATACAAAACACTAACCAAAGGTCATCATGTTATTGACTTCTCACACAAACAGATTGTTAAACTCATCATTAAGCTTTACCTGTGAAGGAGCAGGATCAGGAGCTCGAGACTTCCTGGAGGAGCGTGGTCTGTCTCCTGCTGATCTCATTATAACACCTCTAAACAAATATTATTCATCATCATCAATATTATTTTTTTATGTAGTACTTGTACATTTTTACAAAAATTAAGAGAAAATTTAGAGCCATTCTTTCACCACAAAATCGCATTGATGTTCATTTTCATGTTATTTGGGGTTTTGTTGTTAATAAAGGGGGGGGGGGGGGGGGGGGGTAAAAATTGACCTGAAAAATTTGATTTCAGTTATCTAATTGCATATTGATTAGTTTTTATCGTGATTAGAGGTAGCTGGTCGAAAGGTGTTAAAGTTATTCAAATACTTTACACATTAAATATAAATGAATATTAGCTACCTGCTCTTCTGCACAAATAAAACAACTCGCTAAGGCTGAAATATAAATCTCTCCTCCTCGGATAAATAGTGCACTAGTTAGGGTGTACATGACATTACGTCAAGCCCCGTGTAGTGCATTTACACAGGAAGTAAAGATCCATTTAGGATTCAGCCACTAATAGTTAGCTTCAGTTCAACTTACCTCAGGTTTTGAAGCAGAACGGCGTTTTACAACTTCAAAATCCGACACTGCCACCAGCTTTTATTTTTAACACAATCTGTTCTAACTATGAAATATTGTAACGTTGAAATGATTAGCTTGGTCAGATAGCAGTTGTCACAGAAGAAAACAGTCTTCTTCTGTGTCTTCTGGCGGCTGGAGAAGCAGTTATCGGGCGTGTTACCGCCACCACCTGGACTGGAGAGTAACTACAGCTTGGAGGAGGTCTACTCTAACAAACTCCCAATCACAAATCTCATTTGAAGAAACGAAAAAAAGAAAAAAACACCATGTAATAAATTGTTTGTCAAATGTCAGGAATTATGTTACTTGGCATTAGATCTTTAAACAATGAGCACCCTTTTTTGTTCCAATTAAACATTGAAATATTGAGTGTAACCACTGAAATTACAACTCTATAGTGTTTATTCTTCTATGATTGACTTCAATATTGCAAAAAGAGGCAAGTTTTGCAGATGCTGACCCCTAACACACAAAAAGTGAAAAAAAAAAGTGATCAGTAGGAAACAGCATGTGGATAGAGAAGTCAAAAGGCAGTTGCAGGAGTTATGGAGAGTAGCAGTGTTTCCAAAAGCTACTGTATAAGCTTTTAATACATGTCTCTGATCTGTTATCAGGGTGACATGAAAACCTTAAAAAAGGTTCACATATGGACTAGTGGCTAGCATGCAGCACTCTCACTACCATGACCAGAGTTCAATTCCCCTTCAGTAAACTATTAATTACACCCCAGATGTGGGCCACTTCAGGCACCAATGGTCTTCTTGTCACCTGGACAATATGGATACGAGCCTGAAATTGCCCACAAGTAGCGTAGCAAATATAGCCCAAATATCCCAAATAGCATGTGGGCCATTTTAGGCAAAGATGTGGTGCTCACGGCAACGTGTAATCTGGATGTGACCCTAAAGTGTGGTAAATACTGAATATGGTCCAAATATCAGAAAGCAAAATGTGGGGCACCTTTGGCAAAAATGTGGCACAGTCAACAAAAGCTAATCTGGGTGTAAACCAAAAGTGGCCCACATATGTAGCAGCAAATGTGGCCCAGTTATCTTAAAGTTCATCTGTGCCATTTTTACTCTGCTATGATGAGGCCTAAATCCTGATACATAAGAATAACTTTCATGGAATCTAAGTAGGAGCTTAGCTGCTGTGCTACAACTTTTTCTAATATATTTGAGATAAAGGGGAGTTTTGATATTGGTCTATAGCTGGACAGTTGACAGGGGTTAAGGTCAGGTTTTTTAAATCAGGGGTTTAATAACTGCTAGTTTAAATGATTTAGGTATCTAGCCAGTGCTAAGGGAAGAACTGATTATTTTTAAAAGGGGTTTGATTACATCTGGAATAATCTGTTTAAAGAAAGATGTAGGTAATCGATCTAGTATAAAAGTTGATCATTTTGCTAAAGAGATTAATGAAGCTAGTTTGGTCTCTCTAAGGGGACTAAAACATTCTAATCATGGATCAGATAGGTATATTATCATCTACAGGGTTAGTTATAAAACTGTCTGGTTTTAATGTAATAGCCTGAATTTACATCTAAAATTTTTCAACTTAACCAATGGGGGAAAAAAAAGAAAAGAAAAAAAAAAGAAGAAATGAATTCATGAAATCCTCGCTGCTATAATTATTGTATAATTGTAATTATGTACCTGTTTCTATGCTGGTATTATTCCTAGTTAGTTTTGCTAAATTCACTCACTGCCTCTCATTTTAGTGAAAATTATGGAGCTAGTGCCGTTGAAACATCCATCTTGGGTGCTGGAGCATCTTCTGGGCCTGATCATTTGATTGCCTTATGTGACACATTTTGCTCTAATATTTTAGATTCCATTGCTCCTTTCAAGCTGAAATAACCAAAGCGAAAGTCTTATTACTGGGAGGACGATAATACTGGTTCTCTCAGACAGGCTTGTCGTAAAGCAGAGCGGAGATGGAAGCATGATCGTACAAGTATGTCCTTTCAGATTTTTAAAGATTCTGTTTAAGTTTCAGAATGCAGCAAAGTCAGCTAGGTCTAGGTATTTCTGTTTTAATCACTACATATTGTCCTAGACCTAGGATTTTATCCACCACGATTAATTCAATAATTAATCAAATTTGCCAATTCCATGGGCAATCCTCGGCTGAATTTTGTAAGAAATTTGTTTTTTTTTGCTGATAAAGTAACAGCCATTAATTCTTCCTTCACGTCACAGTTCTCAGACCTATTCCTGAATTTGTTATACCAGTTTCCTTTCATCAATTTGAACATGCTTCTCTAAAGGAACTGTGTGATCTGGTTAACCAGATGAAAATAATTTCCACGGCACTTGATGTTCACTCAGATTATAAAAGCAACTTTTTCCAAAATTGGCCTCAGTATCCAGGTGTTGGTAAATTCATCAATAATTGTTTTTGGTCCCCCAAGATTGAGAGATGGTCTCATTAATGAGCTTCGTAACCATTTCCTCACAATTTCTTCCCAGGTTACGAACCTTTATCATCCTGAACTCAGAATTATGCTTAACCAAGCAAAATAAATTCGGTCATTAAGAACAGTTTATCAACTACGTATTTCTAAACTCAAACATTTTTGTCTTTCCAAGATTTGGAGAAGGTTATTCATGCTTTCATCACATCACACTCAGATTATTGTAATTCATCGTACTTGGGTCTTCCTCAGTCATTTCTTGCTTGTCTCCAGATGGTTCAGAATGCAGCTGCAAGACTGTTGACCAGGGCAAAGAAATATGATCATGTACTACACGTTTAGATTTCAAGTATAGCACTAACAGGTTTCAGCCAAGATGCAAAAATAAAATGATATTTTTAAGTTGTTTTAGGTTAACGCCAGGTTCCATACACGTTGATTCCAAATACATCGTCTTCGAAACCTGCCTGCGTGAGCTGTGACATGTCCAACATGCAATAGCATCATTGCGGAGTGGGCGGTCGAGCGCATTTTTGTCTTATACACACTTATACGAGCTCGTTCCGCATGGCATTCTGCACGGTATTTTTTTGTAACTTGTCGCCCGGCACCACATCGGAAAATGAATGACTTTGAGGCGACTCTTGCTGACAGGTACGATTGTACAGGTATCTCCATGATCCATCCATACGGGACCATAGACAGCCAGATGGCACAAAATTCATGGAAAGGTTTTTAAAAATAGTGATTTGGATTTGCTTTTACTTTGTACATACTGCTGAAAGAATAAAATCAAAGCTGGAAGTTTTTTTGGGGTGCACCATGTTTTCATTCATCAGTATCTTCACAAATTTTCAGAGCAGTGCAATGACCACAGTCTCTGCATCAACAAAACTAAGGAGACGACTGTGGACTCAATGAGGCTGAGGTGGATCATATTTATTACACACTACATATACTACTATATCCAATTTAGTGTAAATTCTGTTAGTGCTATTTTACACTGCTGTTTCATCTGCTTATTGTACTCTTCAAAGTTTTTAGTGGACTGCTCAGACATTACACACAGCTACTATTACCATACTCCACCATTTGACTCAGCGCATGCGTTAGCTGCGATGGCACGGTCTGTGCGTTGCATGTGCGTTTGTTTGTTGCTTGTCTGTTTGTCTACGGCTGAAACATCATGGGGAATTGGACAAGTCGGATTTGGATCATTTCTATAACTACATGTATTGTTAGTGACTGCGCTGTTGGGAGTATTCAATTAAATGTCAGAGCGATTCACGGTAGGAACTTCTACTCCTCCGTAACTCTATCCACTGCCAATTGAACCCATCCATCGCCATTCTGCTGGATATAACACCAACACCTGGCTTAAAGAGGAAAAGAGGAAGAGTGCATTTCAGACTTGGAAGGCATCCTTTTAAACCTCCACTACCCCCAGTCGTCCTTTCAAACGTTCGTTCATTGAAAAACAAAATGGACTTATTGCATGCGAAATGTCTCACAGATGTATCGTTCAGGGAGGCATGTGTTCTTGCTTCGACAGAGTCCTGGCTGGATAAGTTTGTCCCAGGTACCGAGGTTAGCATGGACGGTTTTGAGACCTTTCGGGCAGACAGAACCAGTAATTCGGGGAAAGAGCACAGAGGTGGGGTGTGTATGTACATCAACTCGCGGTGGTGTACTAACATCAAAGTACACGGGAAATCTTGTAATCAGAACCTGGAACTGCTCACCCTGTCCGCCCATGTCTTTTACCTCCCCAGGGAGTTCTCGACTGTTGTGCTTAGCTGTGTTTGTGTTCCACCAAGTGCTAATGTCAAAGAATGTGAAAGAGCATGTGTACGCCAGATATAGAACTACCGGCTGTGGGACTGAGACCATACCATTTGCCCAGGGAGTTCTCTCACGCCATTGTGATTGTACACGCCACCTTCTGCAGTAGCGGCACACGTTTGTGACATCATCCACTCCACCACTGCAAAACTTCAGACACAACACCCGAGCGCCCTCGTGATAATTAACGGGGACTTCAACCATGTCCCCCTCTCTAAAACCCTTACAGACTCCACACTATGTAAAATGCAAAACAAGGAAGAATAAAATCTTGAACCAGCTGTATGCCAATGTGAAGGGGGCATACAGCTCCACTGCCCTCCCCCCTCTGGGCAGATCAGACTACAACTTGCTCTACCTTGTACCTGTGTACAAGCCTGTAGTCAAACAGCAGCCTGTCACCACCAAGTTCATAAAGGTGTGGTCCAGTGAGGCCAAAAAGGCTCCGCAGGACTGCTTCGAGACCACAGACTGGGACCTGTTCCTTGAGGATTATGCAGAGGACATTGAGGGACTCTCCCAGTGTATTACAGATTAGATACACTTCTGTGAGGACAGTATTGTATCCACAAAGAAGATCCACTGTTTTTCAAACAAGCCATTGATCAAAGACATTAAAGCCCTCCAAAACAGGAAAAAGAGAGCATTCATGGCAGGAGACAATGAGGAGGTCAGGTCAGTTCAAAAGGAGCTAAGGAAAGCAAAAAACAGCTACCAGGAGAGGCCAGCGTGCAAGCTGGAAAAAACCATGCCAAAGAGGTATGGGAGGACATGAACAGGATTACTAGGCTTTACTGGGTCCAGACATCAACCCCAGGCTGCTCAAGGCATGTGCCACACAGCTTGCAGGTGTGTTTCAACACCTTCAATCTTTCCCTAAGGCTGAAAAAGGTGCCCCAACTGTGAAAGACCGCTGATCCGCTGCAGTTTGCAAACCAGACCCAAATCAGCATGGACAATGCAATCATCTACCTACTGCATAGGGCTTACTCACACCTAGAGAGGCCAGGAAACATGTTGAGAACCATGTTTTTCGATTTTTCTAGGGCATTTAAAACCATCCGGCCCCCCTGCTTGCAGAAAAGCCCTGGGACATGCAGGTAGACCACAACATGGTAGCCTGGACCATGGACTAGCTCACCAGCAGATCACAGTACATCCAACTGCAGGGCAGGCTGTCATGTAGTGATGTGCAACACCAGTGCACCTCAAAAAACTGTGCTTTCTTCTTTTTTATTCACCATATACACCTCTGACTTTAGCTACAACTCTGGAACATGCCACCTCCAGAGATTCTCTGATGACTCCATCGTGGGCTGCATCAGTGAAAAGGAGGAGTACAGAGGCATAGTGGAGAGCTTTGTCAGATGGTCTGAGGATAACACCTTCAGCTCAACATCAGCAAGACCAAAGAACTGATAGTGGACTTCTGCCAAAACAGAAAGCCCCCAACCCCTATTACCATCCAGGGGGAGAAAATAGAGATGGTGGACTCTTACCAGTTCCTGGGAGTGCCCATTAACAGCAAGCTGGACTGGTCGGAAAGCACAGAAGCTCTCTACCGGAAGGGACAGAGCAGACTGTTCTTTCTATGGAGGCTCAGGTCATTTGATGTGAGCAGCAAGCTACTGCAGATGTTTTATCAGTCTGTAGTAGCCAGTGCCATGTTCTTTGCCATGATGTGCAGGGGAGGTGGAATTAAATCCAGGGAGGCTGACAAACTCAACATGTTGAAGTCCAGCTCTGTTGTTGGTCACAAACTGGACAATCTGGAGACAGTGATGGAGAAGAGAATAAGAAATTAAATTAGGCCCATTTTATTTATAAAAACCCCTCTCATCCACTGTATGCAGTGGAAGCAGGAAGCAGCACCCTTCGAGCTAATGCTCTTACATTAATTTCTATACTTTAAAATGATTTACCTTACGTTATACAAATATAACTGACACTACTTTAGATAAAACAATCGACAAGCAGGCCCAGCTGCTGGAGCGACAAAATGCGCTGGAAACATCTTGTGCCTCTGCCCACATATCCAAGGTAAGCACACAGCGTGGTATTTCCACTCCCAGGCCCTCTACGCCATGTGTTTCTCTGTGCAGGGACTGTGCACTCAGGACTTTCCCAGACGTGGTCTCAGTCACGCCGGCGCCAACACACCTCGGGCCTTGGGTGAACCAGTGGCGGAAGGCGTGGGCTGGACCCCAGGTGAGGAGCTCTCCACCTCCAGTGTTCGAGATTCCAACCAGGAACCGCTTCGCCCCTCTCCATCAGACCAGACCTAATGCTGTGATCGTCGGGGACTCCATTGTGCAGAACATCCGTGTAGCCTCATCTAAAAGGTAAGGTGCACACACTGTTTTTCTGGTGATTGTGTCCTTGATGTCGCTGCGCAGGTATCCGGGATCCTGAAGAAGGACGAGCGCATTGGAGCGGTTGTGCTGCACGCGGAGATGAACGACACCAGGCTGCGGCAGACGGAGGTTCTGAAGAGGGACTTCTCCAGCCTGATCGAGACGGTACGAGGCAGATCACACACCGTGAAGATCATCGTCTCTGGACCTCTTCCCACAAACAGATGTGGAGCAGAAAAGTTCAGTAGACTTCTAGCTTTAAATGATTGGTTAGTCTTTTGGTGTAATGAGCAGAATCTGGTGTTTGTCAATAACTGGAATCTGTTCTGGGAGCGTCCTAGGTTGTTTCATCCTGATGGCCTGCACCCCAGCAGCCTTGGAGCGGAACTGCTGTCTGACATCTCCAAGGTGCTACACTCCAAGTGACTGCCTACCGTAAGTACATCTTCCAATAATAATAACATTCAGTATAATCAATGTTCAATTAAAAATCCGGCACCCGTAATACATACTATAGAGACTGTGTGTGTTCCCCGAGCTATACAAATATAGAAAATCTCGGAAAGTCTGTCTTCGTAACCTAATTAACATAAAATTAAATCATACTGAATACACAGCCAACACTTTTGATCTGAAGCTAGGACTATTAAACATTAGATCTCTTGCATCTAAGGTTCTTATTGTTAACGACATCATTACTGATCAGGAATGTAATTTAATGTGTTTAACAGAAACTTGGATTAAACCAAATGAGTACATAAATGAAGCCAGTCCTCCTGGATACAGTTATGTACATCAGCCTCGTTCAACTGGTAGAGGAGGAGGTGTTGGTCTCATCCATAGTAAAAATCTAGTCATCACACAAAAACCTAAGCATAAATTTAATTATTTTGAAATTCTTTATACCAGTATAAGTTATGTAGCCACAAAAAACAAGTACATTCCTCTAATTCCTCTAATAACCTACACATCAGCTACTGCACCGAGCTTCATAAATAACATCGCAGAAACATCAATTAGATTTAGATCACCGTCAGATCCCATAGACCTCGACCAGTCGACTGAACACTTGGAGTCAACACTCCGCTACACGCTAGATAGAGTGGCTCCACTCAAAAGAAAAATAATTAGAGAGAAAAAATTAGCACCCTGGTATAACGATCACACGTGAACCTTAAAACAGACATCTCGACAATTAGAACGTAAATGGCGTCAAACCAAACTGGTGATATTTCAAACAGCATGGAAGGAGAGCCTAGTGAAATATAGGAAATCTCTTGGCGATGCTAGAAAAATCTATTTCTCCACCTTAATAGGAGATAAACAATTCTAGATTCCTTTTCAACACAGTAGCAAAATTAACTAGGAATAAAACCACTACAGAGATAAACACAATCATTACATAGCAGTGAAGATTTCATGACATTTTTCATTGATAAGGTTGAAAATATTAGACGTGAAATACAGGCCATTAAATTAAAACCGGACAGTACTGTAACAAACCCATTACATGACAATGTAGCAATATCAGATCAACATTTAAAGTGTTTTGCTCCATTTAGAGAGACCAAACTAGCTACATTAATCTCTTCAGCCAATTCATCAGCTTGCATACTAGATCCCGTACCTACATGTTTGTTTAAACAGATTTGTCCAGGAGTAATTGAACCACTTTTAAATATAATCAATTCTTCCCTAAGCACTGGCTATGTACCTAAATCACATAAATTAGCAGTTATTAAACCCTTGATTAAAAAACCTGAACTTGACCCGTCTCAATTGTCCAGCTATAGACCAATATCAAATCTTCCCTTCATCTAAGATTTTAGAAAAGGTTGGAGCAAAGCAGTTATGCTCGTACTTAGATAGGAATAACATTCATGAAATGTATCAGTTAGGATTTAGACCTCATCATAGCACAGAGACAGCGTTAGTTAAAGTAGTAAATCACCTTCTACTGACCTCTGATCAGGGTTGTGTCTCGCTGCTTGTGTTACTCGACCTTAGTGCAGCTTTTGATACTATAGATCACACTATAATCCTTGATAGATTAGAAAATGTTGGTATTAAGGGAACAGTCCTCTCCTGGCTCAGGTCTTATCTGACCAATCGTTATCAGTTCGTAGATGTAAATGGTGATTTCTCCATGCGTACTGAGGCTACTTTTGGAGGTCACAGGGTTCTGTTTTAGGCCCACTGCTCTTTACTTTATATATGCTACCCCTAGGACAAATTATTCGTAAACATGGAATTAGCTTCCACTGTTATGCGGATGATACATAGTTGTATGTTTCAGCGAAGCCAGAGGACAGACAGAAGCTTAGTAAAGTTGAGGATTGTGTAAAGGACATTAGATGCTGGATGTTAACTAGCTTCCTTTTACTTATTTCTGATAAAACAAATACTTTTATTAGGTCCACGTGTAGCTAGAAGTAATCTTTCTGATCACATGGTTACTCTGGATGGTCTTTGTTTCATCATGTACAGCAGTTAAAGACCTTGGAGTGATTATTGACTCCAGCCTATCATTTCATGCTCATGTAGATATGTAGATATGTAGATCATGTAGATTACTAGGATAGCTTTCCTTCATCTCAGAAATATTTCTAAGATAAGAACTATATCGTCACTACATGATGCGGAAATACTACTTCATGCATTCGGCACCTCTAGATTATATTACTGTAATGCCTTACTGTCTGGATGTGACAGTAGGAATATAAATAAGCTCCAGTTAGTCCAGAATGCAGCTGCTAGAGTCCTAACTGGAACTAGAAGATACGACCATATCACACCAATATTATCAGTACTGCATTGGCTCCCAGTAAAATCTCGCATTAACTATAAAATACTTTTATTAACCTATAAAGTTAATACTTTATAAACACTGAGACTCAGACACAGTCTCAGTGTTTAAGTCTAGGCTTAAAACGTATTTGTTTACTCAAGCCTACCCTGATTAGATTCTGTTCTACTACTTTGCAGTCATAATCTTTTTTCTCCCTCTCTCCTTTCGCCGAGCCCCACACAAATTTATGGAGATACTAGAGATCCAGATCCTTTCTGCCTCTGGATGGTGCTCAAATCTTCTCTAATTCCAGACTGCTGAGACTACAGCTGCTCCTAACACCATACAGACTTCATATAAATCCATAATGAACTTTTTCACACCATCTGTTGTTACCCAGATGAGGATGGGTTCCCTTCTGAGTCAGGTTCCTCTCAAGGTTTCTTCCTCTTAAACATCTGAGGGAGTTTTTCCTTGCCACCATCACCACTCAGTGGCTTGCTCAGTTGGGATAAATTCACACCTTTAATATCTGTATACCATGTTGATATTTCTGTAAAGCTGCTTTGAGACAATGTCTATTTTAAAAAGCACTATACAAATAAAATTTAATTGAATTGAATGCTGAGCCGCAGCAGATGGAGAGCACCTTCAGCCACAGGCTCATCCCCCCCAGGTGCAAGACAGAGCGCTTCAGATGTTCCTTTGTGCTGACAACCATCAGACTGTACAACACCTAGCCACACTTTCCCTTGACCTTACTTTTGACTACAGTACAAATACACTGCTGTAATATGGGTACCATACTATACTTTTTGCACTGCTCACACATCACTGTTTCAAAGCTTTTGTAATATGTCTACACTGATTATACCGTACAGCTGCAATATGTATATAGTATTGTATACACTGTAAATATACAATATGTACATGTGCTATTTGTATAGTGGGACTATACATAGTTGCTTGCTGTATATACTGCTCATATATACATACATATATGTGATAAAAAAATGCATGTAGAGTTTGCATTTATCTATACATATTTATAGATCTTGTATATACTCTATATATTCCAGTATTGTTCTCCTTACTATCTTTTTTTTTTTTTTTTGCTGCTGTGACACCCTAATTTCTCCACCTGGGGTTTAAAGAAGTATTATCTTATTACATATTTTTGTACATAATCAGGGACTATAATGCTCACATAAATAAATCTGCAATTGTTCATTTTTAAACAAACATGAACACTAACAAATACCTCTGCAAAAAGCTAAATTAAAAAAAAACTCAAATCTGTTTTTCCATTCAACTAAAAACACTTGTGAATGCAAAATCTCTGTGCTTTCACAATAACCCACATTTTACTTTCCATTTGAAACCGAGTTTCTAAGTGAAACAGATTCATCTGAACACTGAGCAAACTGAGCTGCACTCACATCAGTGCCTATAAACATTCACACTAACCACCATCAGCTGAGCTCATTAACCAGCTTCAGTTATTGAAGAACCAGAATTTAGTGCCACAGCCCTCCCTAACTACTTAAGTAAAAATATTTTACTTGTGTTTTCTTCAACTATTAAACTAATTAAACCATTAGTGATGTAAATTGTACAAAAAATTCTACAAATATTATAGACTTGGCATGAGGGAGGGGGAGAGAGAATTTATAGCACATAAGTTTTTTACAAACAGCACAGTAGGTTTCAGGTGTCCAGGGAAAAATATACAACCTTACTACAGGCAAATTTAGGCATAAAATCTCGGATAATTAGAAACAACAAAAAATATTATCTCTACAAAATGTATACAATTTATATATATATATATATATATAAAGGAATAATACTAGCCAATCATTAGTGGAACTGATTAGTGATAATGAATCTTGATAGAGGAACTCATTAGTGTTAATGAGCACAGCTGATGACTGTCATTGTGAGTGTTTAAAAGCATTGCTGTTGCTGCAGCTTAGAGCTTAGATAGAGAAGCTGTTACTCTTGTACAACAAAGTCTGAACTGGAGCTGTAAACAAAATAAAAACTATTAGTATATAAGTATGATTTTTTTTTTAATACAAAGTATAAATATGAAGTTATGTAACTAATGGTGTCCAATTTTTTTTTAAGTAATGTTATGTCAAGTTCCAAACAGAATATTTAATGGTGTTTTCAGTAGTTTGCTGAATTTAAACTCCATGTTAATCTAAACATTTAGCTGTACACAGAGTGAATATATAATAACTAATGCATTTTGAGTGTACAGTACCTTTTAATTTCTGATAAGCCTGGGGTTATAGTAAGTTTAAGAGAGTCCGATACAATGAGATTTCAGGTGGATGCTAACAAAGTTATTCTTCTACACATTCAGCTTCAACTCCCATCACCATGCACATAACCATAACACACAACTTTAGATCAGTAGATGGATTTTCTCTATCCAAATATATTTCCATAGCATCTAAGCTTTCATAGACTAATTCCATCAGGTACATATTAATCCTTTTGTTCTTATGTTTCCTCATATCATTAGTAGTTATATCATACACTTTCTGTCAAACTGTCAATCAATGTAGTGTCTTTGATAACTTATGATCCTCTGTGCTTCCCTGACTGGCAGGTCTATAGGGGTGGTGAGGGGGGTAACTCTATTGAGTGTATCAGCTGGTCAATCTGGCTCCTTTGTGTCTGGGGGTGTTGTGGAGAGGTGTGTGTGGGGGAATAGCCTCCCTCCCAACAAAAGGTGTCTGTTAATGAGTTTGGTTTTTGGTGGGGTGAAATACGTCTGAAAAGAAATAACGTTTTTATGGGCATGTGTTTGTGTTACTGTGTGGCATTATTTTGTTTGTGTAAACACAAACATGTTTACACAACATGTAGAAAAGCATGATGTTTGAATGTGTATATATGAGGTAGAATATTTTGTTTTGTGGAATAAATGAAAACAAATGTTGATCATGTTTTTAGGAATCCTGGTTTACATTTTGAATGAAAAGTTTAGGAGGTAAAGCATTTCTTTAAAAAAAAAAAAAAAAGAATCTGTTTAAAAGAATAGTTTGTTACATACATTCTAAACAGAAACCTTTAGGATGTAAAAATGGTTAAAAGAGCCATTTAAAAAAAATAGTGCATATTACATGACTTCTAAACAAAGATCCTTACGAGGTAAAAATGTTAGTGCTGGTTAAAAGAATTGCCATAATGTTTAAACTAGAAGTTTTTCCAGAGATGTCTTCCATTCTCTGTGTTAAGCATTAATGAAGTTAAACTGAAACACCTCTCTTAAAACAGAGTTCTTATTGTCTAGCCAAAAACTCTTACAAACTCTGTCGAGACACTGGATTCCTACATCCTAAAACATACATCCATCAGGGTTTGAGGCGCAGTCTCGCTGTCTCATCCTCTCCTAAAATCGTTGTCCCTACCTATCAACGTAAGACCAACAAACTGCTCCATACTGATATTTAATATCTGTTCCCCGCACAGATTAAACCATTGTCGTCTCCATTTCAGAGCCTGGCCTATGCCGCATTATTCAATGCACCGTCCGTAAATAACAAGGGGCAACTTTTATCAGATTAAAAGCTGGACTTGTTGTTTTTAACTGAAAGCTGGCATAAAGAAAATGTTAGGCTCCTGTTTAACCAGATCACTCCAGCAGGCTTTGAAGTATTAGATCTCGAGATGGAGGCATTATTGTTTACAGTTCTGTGTCCATTCCCCCATCATTTGAATGCCTGGTCTTGAGTATTTTTGCTCCTATATCTACCATCGTTGCTACAGTCTATAAACCACCTAAGGCTAAGATACATGCAGCTTTTGTCATAAGTGTAATATGTAATAAAGTTTGACAGAATTCTAATTGTGGGAGACTTTAACATTCATTTGGACCGGAGTGACTCTGTGGTGGCTAAGGAATTTCTGTCATTACTTGATTGTTTTAGCTTCATACAGTTTGTAACTGACCCGACTCATAAGGGCCACACCCTGGATATTGTGATTGCAAACAGCTCGTTTGTATCGCAGTTTTCATTTGTTGACATTTGACTGTCAGATCATTCAGCAGTCTTTTTCAATCTGGAACTGTATCATCCAAGTGAGTCTACCATCCAAACAGTAACCTTCTAGAAGTGGAAATCTATTGATCAGAGAATTTTCTCCAATTTGGTTGGTTCCACCTTAAGTGATCTGCATCCCTCATTGCTGGAGGAGAAAGTTCTGCAGTTAAATTCTGCTCTTGCTACTAACCTTTTGCTCTCCTAAGGTCACATTCATCCGCTCTGGATTCAGAGGGAACAGAGGATTTCGCTCCCTGGCTGTACCCACAGCACTGTCTGACTGCAGAACGGGATCTCAACCACTCAAAGCCCACCACACAGCCGAGGCAGCCCCATGGACGTAGGAGCACTTCACCCCACTGCACCTCCTTTTCACCCCATACCCTCACAGAACTTAAATAAACTCTGCACTTCTTCCAAGGCAAGGAGGACGCCATGGCAGAAGGTGAGCCAAACACACACCCTAACCCAATCTCATCTTTGTTTCAACAGGTGAACCGGCAGGGGAACTTTGGCCGAGAGCAGAAGGAGGAGGACCGTCTGAACGATTGTTGGGCCCACGTGTGTCTGATTGAAGTTGTCAACCAGAGTCCTGACGAGAGCCTCCCCACTTTCTAGTCGGGGGGGCCTGCTGTATCACTGGACCAGCCGCAGAGGGGAGATCGTGGACCTCTTGGTAATCCCCAAGACAAGAACCCAAACACTGATGCACCTGGCCCATGCCCATCTGCTCGGGGGCCACCTGATTGAGTCGAACTCCGGTGTAATCAGAACCTGGTTGTTCTACCTCGGAGAGGAACAGGGCTTGAGAGGTCGCCTCTTCGACCTCGGAAAAGCACTTGGCTCAAGAGGTCATCTCTTCAACCTTGTCCATGACCTTGGCTTGGGAAGTCATCTCTTCGACCTCAGACATGAACTATTCTTGAGTTGTTGTCTCTTCGACCTCAGCCAGGAACATGGCTTGGGAGTTCACCTTGTTGACCTCAGACAGGAACTTGACTTTCTGCTGGAGTTTTGGAGATGAGAATACCTTGTGGAACTCATGCTGGAGCTCTGGGGATGAGACTACTTCGTGGGTCTCAGGTCGCAGCTCTGGAAGTGACGTCGACATGTTAACCTCTGGTTGGAGCTCTGCAGGTGAGACCACCTTGTGGGACTCAGGTTGGAGTGCTGGAGCTGTGGTCACCATATTGACCTCTGGCCGGAGCTCAGCAGGTGCTCTCTTGTGGAGCCATTTGTGAGTACACTAGCTGTTCTTGAAACATCCCCGAGAGCAGAAATATGATCCATGGATCCCAAGTTTCCTGCATGTGGGACACTGTAGCTGGGCCTCGTTACCGCAGCCCTCAGTCTTGCAGGTCGGCATCACCTCCACCACTGCCCTGTTGGCCGGGCCTGAAGCTGAGCTGTGGAGGCTGCCCTGTCAATCCACTCATAATAGGTGTGGAATGGCAGGTCAGCCTCGTTTGTCACACTGGTGGTGTGCAATCTCATCAGTTTATCACTGTTATTTGCCACAGGCGCAGACCGCAGCATACTCCCACAAGAGTACACAACTTGGACAACCTACGGTCTCTGAATGTGGCCTCTGCAGATTCCCTCTCATTCTCTATCAGACTTTGGAACTGCCAATCTGCCGTCAACAAGGCAGATTTCATTCCTGCCTTTGCAACCCACTGCAACCTCAGTGTGCTGGCACTGACTGAGACCTGGAATCATGCTGACAACACTGCCACTACCTGCTGCCCTAGCCTCCTTCAACTTCTCCCATACCTCGCATCCCAACAGACGAGGGGGTGGTACAGGTTTGCTTCTCTCCAAAACATGGAAATTTACATGTCTTTCTCCCTCTTGCTCATACACTTCCTTTGAATTTAATGCTGTTAGTCACTGACCCTGCCAAAATGCACTTTCTTGTTGTTTACCGTCTCCAGGTCATCTGGGGAAGTTCATCGATGAATTTGACACGCTACTGTCCACCATCCCAGATGATGGAACTCCTCTTCTGGTCCTTGGTAATTTCAACATTCATCTAGACAAGCCACATGCAGCTGACTTTCTTGCTCTCCTTCCCACATTTGACCTCAAGCAGTTCACCACACCAGCAACCAACAAAGCCAGCAAACAGCTCAACCTCATCCTCACATGTAATTGCACCAATTGCAACCATTTGGCTTCTCATATCATTGCTAGGTTGACAACACCCAGCTCTATTTGTCCTTCCAGCCTGACGATCCATCCATCTCTGCGCACATCTGATTGCCTGTCAGACATCTCGGTCTGGATGAGGGAACACCCATCTTAAGCTCAACCTGGCAAAATCTGAGCTTCTCGTCATCCCAGCCTGTTCCTCAATCAACCACAACTTCACTGTACAGCTCAGCTCAACCACACTCAAGCCAACCAGGACAGCCAAGAACCTTGGGGGTGATTCTTGATCACAGCTTGACCGATGATTCAGAATGCTGCAGCACACCTCGTCTTCAATCAGCCCAAGAGAACCCATGTCACACCCCTCTTCATCTCCCTCCACTGTCTTCCTGTAGCACCTGCATCAAATTCAAGGCCTTGATGCTCACCTACAAGACCCTGTCTGGAACAGCACCATCCTACCTCAACTCTCTCTCCTGAAGGCTTACGTTCCCTCACGCAATCTTCGATCGATTAGTGACTGATGCTTAGTAGTTCCTACTCAGTGTGGCTCAAGGTCCCTTTCCAGAACCTTCACGCTAACTGTTCCTCAGTGGTGGAATGAACTTCCAACCTCAATCTGGACTGCAGAATCTCTCACTATCTTCAAAAAAAGTTAAAGACCTACCTTTTCCATGAACACCTAACCAACTCATTTAAATAAATAATAATAAAAAAAAAATTGCACTTACACCTCTACTCTGTGCCCTTTGCTTCTTCTGGAACTCAGTTCTACTTCTCAGAACTCGCAGTACTTGTATTGTTCTCTGCTTGATATATCGCTTTGCTTGTATTTTCTCATTTGTAAGTCGCTTTGGAAAAAAGTGTCTGCTAAATGTAAATGTGGGCATTGTTCAGCTGGACAGAGATCAGAGAGAAAGGACAAAAATTAGATAAAACAGTAGTGGTAGCACTTAAAATATATCCACATAAATACATGTACAAGCACATGCAAAGAATGTAGGAAACAGGTATCAATACATGACCAGGAAAAAGCATAAAGTTGAAAAACACACACTCATACAATGTTTTGAGAAACACACACTTTTTTTATTTATTTATATATACTCACAAAATCTCTAAGAAGCACCAAAACATAACAAACTTACACATATTTCTTCTGTAATTCTAACATTAAGCAATAAAAAAAATATCTCAACCATAATGACGAAATCATGAAAATATCCAAATTGTTCAGGACAATGGATGATGAGATGCAAACAGCTTGATTACCGGAAGTGGGAATGGCAGTAAGGACCTTGGAAAATGTTTAAAATACCCAAAAGAAAAACATGAAGATAAGGGGATATCCAATGGCTGAAAATGGGTATTAAGGGGATTTCAGAGCAAGAAAAGTTCGTTCTAATGGTATTTTAAAATCAGAGAAGTAGGTTTTAAGGGAAATCAGAAAAAGACATTAATAAAGCATATTGGGATTTCAAAACAATGAGATAATGGGGCATAACCTAAAGATAAGACTGTATGTCATGTATAAGGAAACCCTGGACTTCAGTTCCCATGAATGCCTTTGAATGCCCTTTTTTATGGTCACTATACACATGTACAATGAAATTAAGAGCCACTCCTTTTTGTTTCGTGCCAACATGTACATAAAATAAACAAGAAGAATAAACAAGATAAATCAGATAAATAACAAATAAATAAACAAGATAAACAAATATATAGATAAACAAGATATTGGGGCGGAGGGGGGAGGTACTATGAGATGCACAGTTTTGAGACACTATATACATATACTGTGAAATCAGTACATGTATGTGTTTAGTTTTTTTCCCAAAAGCTATTACCATTCTATTCTTAAATCTATTAGTCCTTGTTTTGATGCACCTTTAACGTCTCCCTGAGGGCAACATATTGAACAGATCAGAGCCAGGGTGAGGGCTGTCCTTAATGATGGATTTTCCTCTGCTGAGGCAACGGGAAGTGTAAATATCCATCAGGGAGGGCAAAGGGCAGCCAATGATCTTCTGTGCTGCTCTTATTACTCTCTGAAGCCTCTCCTTGTCTGCCGCGGTGCAGCTACTGTACCATACCGTGATACAGTATGTCAGCAGGCTCTCGACGGACGAGCGGTAGAAGGTCAGCAGCAGATTGGGTCCAGATTGTACTTCCTGAGAACCCTCAGGAAGTGTAGCCGCGTTTGAGCCTTCTTAATAACCGCTGTGATGTCCGTCCAGGAGATGTCTGCAGAGATAAGGACGCCAAGAAACCGGAAGGTGTGGACCCTCTCCACACACTCACCATTGATGAAAAGGGGGGCTAGCTCAGTGTTGTGCTTCCTGAAGTCTACAATGAGCTCCTTGGTTTTCTTGGTGTTTAGAGCCAGATTGTTCTTTGAACACCAGGCTGCCAAGTTCAGGACTTCCTCTCTGTAGGCTACCTCATCTCCTTTTGAGATGAGTCTGACCACTGTGGTGTCGTCAGCAAACTTGACGATAAGATAATTATTGTGGATTGGACTACCGTTGTATGTGTAGAGACAGTACCGGAGGGGGCTCAGCACACAGCCCTGTGGAGAACCTGTGCTCAACGTGCGAGTGGAGGAGAGGTGGGGTCCGAGTCTCACTGTCTGGGACCGGTTGGTGAGAGAGTCCTTTATCCAGGCACATGTGAGGGGGGGGGGCGCAAGAGTGACCAATTTGGTGATGAGAATGTCCGGAATGATTGTATTAAAAGCCAAACTGCACTACATGTCACATGACCACCTGCACCTGATTCACGTTCTGTTAATGAGCACTCTTGTGTGTGTGTGTATAGTCATTGTATGCATTGTTTCTCTGTCTTTCGTTGTCTTAGACTACTGACTTCTATGTCAGTGTTTTGTTTCATGCTACGGTGTTATGCCAAGTTGTCTTCGTGTCTTTGTTTTGTTTAATTGTTTAATAAACGTTAATATCTGCGATTGCTTCTGCCTCAATCTCAGTACGTGACAGAACAAAAGACCTACAATCAGAATCAGCAGATCGCCCGGATGGACAACTGGGGCATCAGGATGCCACACCAACAGGAGGGAGAGTCTGTGGTCGGGGCTAATACCATCTCTCTCCCTCCCCTATTATCAGCCTGCCCGCTCGTCTGAGGACGTTGCTCCATCTCCTGCCGGACTCAAGAATTCCCCTCTGTTCAACAACCTCGTGCTCAACGTCGCTCCGCCTCCCTGCTCGGCCGAGGACGTCGCTCCGCCTCCCTGCTCGGCCGAGGACGTCGCTCCTCTTCCTTGCTGCACGCAGTATGTCTCCCCCTTCCTGCTCGGCCGAGGAATCCCTTGGGCCTCGCGGAGGACCTCGCTCCCCTCTATGGCCTTGCGGAGAACATTGCTTCCCTCCCCTGTCCTGTGGAGGAAGTTGTCCCGCTGTTCTGCCACGCAGACGTCGCTCCACTTTCATGCTGCACCAAGGACATCCCTCTGCCTCCCTGCTCCGTTGTCGAAGCCACTCACCCTCCTGGTTTTGCTGGGGACATTTTGCCCAGGGGGCCAGGTCCACCAGATGGAGGGCATGTAATTTTGGGCACTCCGGGAGTAGCGCCCTTGGGGTGGGGGGTTCTGTCATGTATCAGGAAACCCTGGACTCCAGTTCCCATCAGCCACGGCACTGCACTACGTGTCACATGACCACCTGCACCTGATTCACGTTCTGTTAATGAGCACTCTTGTGTGTGTATATATAGTCATTGTCTGCACTGTTTCTCTATCTTTTGTCTTAGACTACTGTCTCCTATGTCACGGTGTTTTGTTTCATGCTACGGTGTTATTTCAATTCAATTCAATTTTATTTGTATAGCGCTTTTTACAATAGACATTGTCTCAAAGCAGCTTTACAGAAATAATGCCAAGTTATGCCAAGTTGTCTTCATGTCTTTGTTTTGTTGTTAAATTGTTTAATAAATGTTAATATATCTGCGATTGCTTCTGCCTCAACCTCGATACGTGACGGTATAAATAGGGCATTGAGTCTGTGCTTAGATTCAGATCACATTTGGGACATCTCACTGAGTAGATCTCATGCTGTTTCTGGAACAATATACTAGATTTTTGCTCCTCTCATCTATCTTGTTCGTGGCTTCATTTTGATCAGTAAATTATTTGAAGAACCACCAGAGGAGCCAGCAGTAGTAGAAGAGCAAGCAGTTGTAGAAGAGCCAGCAGTACCAGAGGAGCCAACAGTAGAAGGAGAACCAGCAGAAGGACCAATTGCGATAGCAGAACAAACTCCTGAACCAGAGCCAGAACCACCAAGTGAAATACCCAAGGCGCCCTCAAATGAGGACGCAGAGCAAGACAGACTGAGGCAGAGTCAAGAAGAAACACAACAAGCCCTGAGCCCCCAAAACCTGGAGGAACAGTGGGGACCAGGAATAGAGCCAACATTGACTGAAATAAGACACGAGATTGCGCAGCTTCCCCTGGTACCAGAAGTTCAACATATAACAGTTGAAACTATGCCACAAATGTAAGCTGAACACTCTACTATTAACACGGAGGAATTTCAACGACTACTCGCAGGTTGGGACATCATAGATTGAGAAGTGGAAACTGCTGAACAGGAAGATATAAGAGGTGAACCAGAGCAAGAATAAGGTTAAGAGAGGCTAGGAATAGAAGCAGTTCAGAGAGAGAATATAAAAAGCAAGTGACCACAGAACCAAAAGATAAAGCTCAGCAATGAAAACAGTATTTATAACCGTAGCAACAGTAGCTACAACTGTAGTAACAATTGGATTAATAGACAGTGAGGCAGTAAAATTGTTAGTAAAACCAAAGCGCAAACAAACTGTACCCAAGTGATAAGAAAAACAGTAAGAAGGCATAAGGAAGGATTTGCAAATGTTACTAAACTGGGAAAGGGAAAGAACAGAACACCGCGCGCAGTGTGGAAAACAATAACATTACAGATTGAAGAGATCCACCAGGGTACAGATAATTTGTTCAGAAATGGTTGATGTTCACAGCCAAAGAAACAGGAAAAAACAGATTGCATAACCACCTGTGAGATAGACATGTGTGAGCTACTCACACCATGCATATACCAAGCATGTGACCCACTATGCCTGAACCCCTATTTTGACCCAACCCTGGGAGAGATCCACAGCCAGCAGCCTGGGACTCCCGATGATTCACAGGAAGAGCATATCTACAGCGCTAGCTGCCAAAGTGTGCTTAAGATATTAACATGACCAGTAGTCCTCAAGCCACCCGATAACGTACAAGTAGCACCCAACCTGCGGTATGCGGGCTATCGAGCCTCAGGGAGCTGAATGCCCCTGCCATCTGAATATTTCCGGGTCATTCTTGGGCAAGATGTAGCACTCGTTAGCCTCCCAGATCAGGGTGATGATTCCGCTGCCTTGTGGGTAGTCCTTGACAAAGGCTAGGAGAGAACACCCCAACAGAAACCAGTGTGATGTGAACCCACTTAAGGGCGTATGAAAAAGTGAACTGCACTCCCCATATGGCCATTCTCTGCAGCACTCCCAGTTTCCACCTGTCTTGCCGTTACCATGCCGGTGGACTCAAATTGAGTATGCCAAGAGAGTGGATCAGGTAACTTGCAAAGGCCTGGTCTCACCATACATTTGCAAGCTCTTCCATATGATTCACAACCAAGACCCTACCCATGCCGGATCGGTTGCCACCAAGATTACCAATTACCATGTCCCTCACCACAATCCTCCGGTGAGGTCAAAAAGTAGGCTAGGAGGAACCCCGAGTTTCGTGTGTCTGGAACATCTGTACGCTTCTTGACCATGATGGATGTGACAGGCCACAGCTCCACACTGCACTGGTAGCGAAATGACTTCAAAGGTATGACATGGACCTTGTTGCAATGAGTGAAACCCAACTATCAGACTCTGGAGGAATTGGGAACAGGATACAGCTTCTTCTGGTCCGGCCGACCATCAGTATTCAGAAGACACGTTGGCGTAGGCTTTGCCATTCAATCACATCTAGATACAAAGCTGAATCTCAACCCACTGCCAATATCTGAATGACTCACACCAGTGAGGATCCCCCTTCAACAGAAGCAGTTCCTTCCGGTCATATCTGCTTACGCCTTGACAATGCCAAACCCAGAAGAAGTCAGAGAACTTTTACTGAACTATTACTGTAATGCCTTACTGCCTTACTGTCTGGATGTTCCAGTAGGTGCATAAACAAACTCCAGTTAGTCCAGAATGCTGCTGCTAGATTCCTAACTAGAATCAGAAGATACGACCACATCACCCTGATCTTATCAACACTGCACTGGCTCCCAGTGAAATCTTGCACTGATTATAAAATACTATTATTAACCTATAAAGCACTAAACGGTCTCGTGCCACAGTATCTAAGTGACCTTTTGGTTTTCTATGATCCGCCACACCTACTTGGATCAAAAGATGCAGGCTATTTGATGGTACCTCGAATAGCGAAGGCTACAGCAGGGGGAAGAGCTTTCTCTTATAGAGCCCCACAGTTATGGAACAGTCTTCCAATTAGTGTTTGGGACTCAGACACAGTCTCAGTGTTTAAGTCTAGGCTTACAATGTATTTGTTTACTCAAGCCTACCATGATTAGACTTTCTGTTATGCTTAGCACAGTCCTAATAATCTTTTCTCTCCCTCTCTCCTTCTGTCAAGCCACACACGATTTTATGGAGATACTAGAGATCCTGATGCTCTCCGGACCTGGCTGACCAGTTCAGATGTCCTACCTCTGGATGGAGCTCTCATCTACTCCAATTCCAGATTGCTTGGACTACGGCTGCTTCTAAGGCTAAACAGACTTCATATAATGCCATAATGAACTTTTTCACACTATCTGTTGTTACCTAGATGAGGATGGGTTCCCTTCTGAGTCTGGTTCCTCTCAAAGGTTCTTCCTCATTTCATCTTAGGGAGTTTCTCCTTGCCACCGTTGCCACCGGCTTGCTCAATAGGGATAAATTCACACACTTAAAATCTGTGTCCTGTGTTTATATATTTCTGTAAAGCTGCTTTGAGACAATGTCCATTGTTAAAAGTGCTACACAAATAAAAATGAGCTAAATTGAGGCCCAGAGCTGTTGGCTCAAATTTAGCCTATTACCCAAAAACATTTAAAATTCTACTTAGAAGCCAATACTCACATCTACCTGAGACCAGTTGGAGATAGAAAAAATACACCAGCCGTGAGTGAGAAGAAGCAAGGGTCCAGCTTTATTGTTCCATTCCACCACACGAGATCCACACCGATGAGAATTCTCAAAAGTGATCCCAATACCCTGAGCTTAAGCTCCAGTATTTATACTGTATTTACACAGTAGATAACCCATATGTTTCCAGAAAAGGCCTATTTCACTTACACATAGAATCAGAACCCAGGCATTTCTAATAACCCAGAAAATAAAAACCCAGTGTTTTGAATTACATAGAGAATCAGAAACCAGGATTCTCATTTACCTAGGTGGTCAGAAACCAGGATTCTCAATTACCTAGGTGGTCAGAAACCAGGATTCTCAATTACCTAGGTGGTCAGAAACCAGGATTCTCAATTACCTAGGGAAATAAAATGACGTAGACAAGACGGCTAAACAACCGGGAGGGACCTTGGTCTTATCGTTATCTCGAGGGGGGGGGCAGTTTGACCCAGCTACCCTTATAACTGGCTCTCTTCATGGTTCTCTAAAAATTAAGGCTTTCCTTGCGAGACGAGAATCTTCACCATCTGAATCATGAGTAAGTTATATTTTTCTATTTTTCCTGTATTTCTCGTTTATAATTTATTTTCATATTTGCACTATATTTCTTATTTTATATATATTTATACTACTTGAAAAGCGGTTTACTGTACTTCCAACTTCTTAATATCATTACAGTTCTACTGTCCTGCATATCCTACTATTCTGTTTTTTATAGAGTTTCTCTATTACTATAAGATATTATAAAAGTTACTCATGTGTGTGTATGAGAAAGAGAGAGTGTGTGTGTATGTTGTGTCTACTTGCCTGCCCTTGACTGTACGAGCGTGTGTGTGTGTGTATTAGCACTCCTCAGCTCAGCTCGTATACCTCTTTTTGGCTTTTTTGACTACTACTGCTCTTAAAGATCTTTAAAGTGTAATTCCAATTTGTCAATGTCCGCCTAATCCCGCTTCTATGTGTCTAGGTGCCCGTTTTTTCTTCTTCTCCCTTTTGCTGGATGCTAGGTCTCCCTTATGTTTATTTTATGACATTTTTTATCCACAACAGAGCTATGACTATGATACGAACTGAACTAAACTAAACTAACTCTATGACATTATTCTTCCGCGTTGTGTGCTGGGAGGCGCGCGGTATATATGCGGACATGATCAGCGTCTAAACTGATAGCAGCTGAGAGCAATACAGACCCATGTGAAATCCCAGCCAATGACAGAACAGGGAGGAGACATGACAGAAACATAAACAAAACACACGTGTCCAGATGTCACTACGGTCAACAACGGAAAAGCAGGTGCTCGCGCATTCGCGCTTAGAGCACGCTGCTTCAAGGGGGAATCGTCACAATGTGGGGACTGTTAAGAGTGCAAGCCTGAGCATAAACAAGGTTCATAATATGAACATGAGAGCCCAGTATGTAAGACAGAAAACAGATGACAAAGGTTCACTTACCCATTTTACAGGCTCCCAGTGGGAAAATGTAAAGGCAGTTCAATTCACTCGTCCATGATGGGAAAAAGGCCTCACCCGTAAATAATGAAGAAGCAAGTGGTGGGGAAAACATACATAGGCCCCTTAGTGTAATGATACAAATATTCACCCTCTGCATGAGAAAGTGTAAACCAGGATAAAGATAATGGGAGATTTATGACTGCACTGAAAGGGAAAACTTGGGGCCTAGAGAAGATAATGAGAAATTATGTAACAGATATGTGTGGAAGATTGTGATTGGATGTAGATGGTGCCATGTCTGAAGAGTATATAAAGAGCCTGTGAACCACTGTTGCTTTGGTGCAAGCTACATCTCCATGTAACGTGTATTTCTGGTACCAGAACGGGTTACTTTCTGTCTTGCTGACTGCTAATAAACCTTCATCTGAATCCAGTCTTCGTGAGTTTGGCTATTTTATTTATCTTAAGTGTAAGATAGATCTTTTAATCAGTTTTATAGTTTGAATTTGTGAGCTAGCAGGGACAATGTAGGTTGGAGAAGCAAAATATCCTGCATGAGCTGACATGTCCTTTTTTATTCACAATCTCCTCGGCAGGCTCTGAACTCCATTTCACGTGTTTGTGTTCTGATGTCACATGGCGATGGCGTAACCGAACCCCAGAGATAAGCAACTTGTTATTGGCTCTTTGTTTGTCACTCATAGCACAATCCTTTATCAAGGCATATGATAAGCAGTTTATGATCCAGGGATCGTGCATGCTTGAGGGTTGTTAATGCAACAAAACTTCATGTCTGTTTACATTTTATCGAGCATTATACCAAACATTTTTTCTACTGTTAATGATAAAGATTTAACGTTGATAAATACCATACCATTTTATCACCCAGCCCTACTGTTACATATATTGTGTGATATTCCATTATTTTCCCCTCTTCACAGGAAGCCCCTGTCACCCAAGACAAATTCCTTGTGTGTAAACATGCTTGGCAATAAAGCTCATTTTCATTCAACATATAATTTAAACCCAAACTATAATGATAAAAACACATTTAACTGGATAAATTCAAATCATGTTATAGCACTGTGTTAATGCAGTTATGGGTCTTAAATGAAATAGAACAATTAATGATAATGATCATTTTTTACTGGTCACATACATATGCACAGTGAAATTCTTTTCTTTGCATACCCCTGCATGTCAGGAAGCTGGGGTCAGAGCAGTGGGTCAGCCATGATACAGCGCCCCTGGAGTAGAGAGGGTTAAGGGCCTTGCTCAACAGTGGCAACTTGGCAGGGCTGGGGCTTGAACCCCCGACTTTCCGATCAGTAACCCAGAGCCTTAACCGTCAAGCCACTACTGCCCCAATCTAAACCTCTTCCCTCAGTGTGAGCAGTGATTCGACCTCTCTCCTGTGTGAATGCGCTCGTGTTGTTGAAGATCACTGTGTCAACTGAAACTCTTGCCACAATGTGTGCAGTGATACGGCTTCTCTCCTGTGTGAATGCACTGGTGTATCTGGAGATTACCCCGTTGAGTAAAACTGTTTCCACATTCTGAGCGGTGATGCAGCTTCCCTCCTGTGTGAATGTGCTGATGCTTCCTTATATTACTTTGGTCAGAAAAACATTTCTCACACTGTGGGCAGTGATACGGCTTCTCTTGCGTCTGAATGTGCTGATGTTCTTGGAGAGCACCCTGATGGCTAAAACTCTTTCCACAGTCTGAGCAGTGGTGAATTTCCTTCCGTATATCATTGTGAGAAGTGTCAGAACTGAGAGAATCAGATGATGTTTGCTGATGTCTGGAGCCTTTTGTGGGAATTAGAATCTCATATTTAATCTCCCCTGATTCTTGCAGTCTCACATAGTCTTCATAGTGGCATCTCCAGATGTGATTGTGGAGGTAAATTTGAGATGAATAGGACAGTGGACACAAGGAGCAAGTGAAGACTTGCATCAGGGCATTATATGTCTGGAGCAGTAAATGAACAAAAGAATCAGTGACTGGATACGAAATGCAGTTATTTATTGTATGCAAATATCCCTGGGTAAAGGAACACTAAATTTCTTTGAGGTCAAGTAAAAACAATTATTATTACTGGCAAAATTACACACAATTATTGAATATAGCTGTAAATTCTTGATGTCTAGAGGCGGTGTTGAGCATAATGCATACTCTAAAGTAACCAGTGCTCAGATCAAGTCCACACACCAACATAGTCATGTAGTACAGCATAGTCAGTAATACTCTTCTCACATGGAAGACACTGTATAGAAATCATCTGACTGAAGGCTGTAATCAGCAATTTATCTTGTTCATTCATTCGCACCAAACTAACTGTGAGGCCATGTTTACTTGTGATAATGTGCAGGTTCGTAAGAAACACTAGTAAGCATTCTTCATATTCTATAATAAAAGTAACAAGACTCTGACACATGGTCAGTTGCCTAGAATCTAGTTCCAGCAAAGCATTGACACACTGAAGACACATTGGCAGGCAGGAGCTTTTTCAGTGCAGACAGTGTCATTAAGCTTCTAGCTTAACTAGATGTGGGCAACACACTTAACTAGAGACAGTGTGTCCTTGCTGAGTGGGATCTGTCACAACAAGTCCCTCAGAAGAGACATCAGGTATGGTAATGACCGCCTCTGGAGAGGCACCAAAAAAGGAGACTCTGGAACAGTTATGAATGTTGTGCAGCATTTCGTAGATGATGTGAAATAAAAAAAAGAGTGGCATGAATCGTACTCTATCTGCTTTTGCGCACAGATCATTGATTTGATGAGGAAAACTGCAGCAGTGGAGACTGTCTGTGCTGGTGAACAGAACTACTGAAGAAACTACTCTGATGGAAGCCGTCACTTTGAGAACAAATTTACCATCAGGCTGAGCAGCGCAGTCAAGTAAGCTTCAGACACCCAGGGGAAGTTTAATCCACCACTTGGGTGCCAGGACAAAGATCAATTTTTAAACATTTTTTTTTTACTTCATATGCAAATATCAATATATTAATGTGATACGGGCAACAACAGGAAGCAAGAAGAGGGAACACAACAATCTGGTGACATGGAAAGACTTGGGGAGATTGAAAACAAGCCTTGCAGCTGCATTCTGGATCAGTTTTAAGGGTAAGACTGTACAAGGAGACAGACCTAGCAGGAGTTGACTGTCCAGAACTACTCAAACATCAACGGCAAAGAAGTTTATATATATATATATAATATGGGCAGTGGTGACTTAGTGGTTAAGGCCCTGGGCTACTGACCGGAAGGTCTGGGGTTCAAGCCCAGCACTTTCTGCTCCAGGGGCGCTGCATCATGGCTGACCCCAGCTTCCTGACATGCTGGGATATGCGAAGAAAAATAATTTCACTGTGCATATGTATATGTGACCAATAAAGACTCATTATATGAATAATAATAAAAAAATTTAAGTCACAGTAGTTATAGAGTGAATACAGAGTAGGACCCAGTACTGAGTCTTGTGCGACACCAGTGGAAGGTCTGCATGGAGAAGATGTGGATTCCCCCCATGTCACACCTGATATGAGTGTCTCTCCAGGTAAAAAGCAAACCACTACCATACTGGCCCACTAATTCCAAGACTAGCCATAGTCAGATGCTAGCTCCCTTACACCAGAGGGAATGCCAGGCTGGGAACAATGTCACCAAGAGGACACCTCGAGTACAGACTATGGTAACCCAGTTAATCTCCTACATGCATACTTTGATGCAGGAGAGTTCACTCAGGCTACAAGCAATGTACGCAACATTAAGATGGAGGTGGCAGAAATCGGGGCATTTCTGTTACTTTCACTGGTGGATTCAGGCACTGCTGTCACCAAGGTAAAATGCCCACCTCAGTCTGGACCATGGCATGTGTGAATGTTGACATCTGCCAGAAGCCTACCACACCACCAGATACTGTATGTAAGGGTCTCAAGAGAATGGCTCGCCTGGTGTTTCTCTCTCTGACTGCAATTTCCCTGAATGTTAAGAGACCCACACCCACCATCCTGCATCCAACCTAACACATCTGGTACAAGTCCAGACTCTGCCACTTAACTAATACTTCTACTATAGCTCTATATACACTCACTCTATAAACCCCCTTCGCTGCACTTGTGATGTAAATACACGATAATGCAGGTGTGTAAACAATTCTTTACCAGGCAGCAGCGTGATTTCCTCTAACGCAAATGGGTAGAAGAATGGGATCATTGGCATAAAGAGTTTTACTGAAGATGGTGAGATGTACGGTTTCTACTCTTACTCTCAGGATGTGCTTCCCACCAGCCCTGCTTTAGTCTTATGCTACAGTAGATACTGTACTAACAATAGTCTTGCACTTGTCATCTACACAGACATTATGAATTTTTTGCTATAAACATTTAAAATCAGAAAGAAACATTAGACTAATCATATTAATTATTACATTAACATTAAGTGATTTGCCTTACACAGAAAGTCAGGATAAATCAAATACATTAATACTGCTTAAACATATAATTTAAGCCCAAACCATAATGATAAAATCATATTTAATTTGAGAAATTCAAATCATGTTATGGCACTGTGTTAGTGCACTTATGGGTCTTAAACAAAATAAAATAATTAAAACTCTTCCCACACTGGGAGCAGTGATACGGCTTCTCTCAAGTGTGAATGCGCCGGTGTATCTTAAGACTACCCTTCTGAGTAAAACTCTTCCCGCACCATGAACAGTGATACGGCTTCTCTCCAGTGTGAATGAGTTGGTGTCTTCGTAAAGTACTCAGTTGACTGAAACTCTTTCCACACTGTGAGCAGTGATACGGCTTCTCTCCTGTGTGAATGCGCTGGTGTAGTTGGAGTTGATTCTGTTGAGGGAAACTCTTTCCACACTGTGAGCACTGATACGGCTTCTCTCCTGTGTGAATGCGCTTGTGTCGTTGGAGTTGATTCTGTTGAGTAAAATTCTTTCCACACTGGGAGCAGTGATATGGCTTCTCTACTGCATGAACACTCTGATGTTTTTGGAGATTACTCTGTTGAGTGAAACTCTTTTCACACTGGGAGCAGTGATACGGCTTCTCTCCTGTGTGAATGCGCTTGTGTCGTTGAAGATCACTGTGTTGACTGAAACTCCTGCCGCAATGTGTGCAGTTATACGGCTTCTCTCCAGTGTGAATGCGCTCATGGACTTGGAGATGACTCTGCTGATTAAAACTCTTCGCACACTGTGAGCAATGATAAGATCTCTCTCCTGTGTGAATGCGCTCATGTCGTTGAAGATCACTCTGTTGATTAAATCTCTTCCCGCACTGGGAGCAGTGATACGGCTTCTCTCCTGTGTGAATGCGCTTATGTATCTGAAGACTACCCTTCTTAGTAAACCTCTTTCCACACTCTGAGCAGTGATACAGCTTCTCTCCTGTGTGAATGTGCTGATGTTTTCTTATATTACTTTGGTCAGAAAAACATTTCTCACACTGTGGGCAGTGATACGACTTCTCTTGCATCTTAACGTGCGGGTGTTCCTGGAGAGCACCCTGATGACTAAAACTCTTTCCACAGTCTGAGAAGTGGTGAATTTCCTTCTGTATATCATTGTGAGAAGTGTCAGAACTGAGAGAATCAGATGATGTTGGCTGACGTCTGGAGCCTTTTCTGGGAATTAGAATCTTATATTTAATCTCCCCTGATTCCTGCAGTCTCACATAGTCTTCATAGTGGCATCTCCAGATGTGCTTGTGGAGGTAAATTTGAGATGTATAGGACAGTGGACACAAGGAGCAGGTGAAGACTTGCATCAAGGCATTATCTACTTCTGGAGCAGTAAATGAACAAAAAAAAACAGTAACTGGATACGAAATGCAGTTATTTATTGTATGTAAATATCCTCGTGTAAAGGAACACTAAAATGGTCAAATAAAAACAATTATTATTATTGGCAAAATTACAAGAACACAGCACATAATTAATGAATATAACTGTAAATTCGGTGAAAGTCTGTAAATTCTTGATGTCTAGAGGCGGTGTTGAGCATAATGCATACTCTCCAGTAACCAGTGCTCAGATCAAGTCCACACACCAATATAGTTATGTAGTACAGCATGGTCAGTAATACTCTTCTCACATGGAAGACACCCTATAGTAATCTTCTGACTGAAGGCTGTAATTTAAGACACCAACAGCAATTTATCTTGTTCATTACTTCGCACCAAACTAACTGTGAGGCCATATTTACTTGTGATAATGTGCAGGTTCGTAAGAAACACTGGTAAGCATTCTTCATATTCTATAACAAAAATAACAAGACTCTGACACGTGGTCAGTTGTCTAGAATCTAGTTTCAGCAAAGCATTCACACACTGAAGACAAATTGGCAGGCAGGAGCTTTTTCAGTGCAGACAGTATGTCATTAAGGTTCTAGCTTAACTAGATGTGGGCAACACACTTAACTAGAGACAGTGTGTCCTTCCTGAGTGGGATCTGTCACAAGTCCCTCAGAAGAGACATCAGGTATGGTAATGACCGCCTCTGGAGAGCCACCAAAAGGAGTCTCTGGTACAGTTATGAAGGTTGTGCAGCATTTCGTAGATGATGTGAAATAGAGAGTGGCAAGAATCGTACACTATCTGCTTTTATGCACAAGTGTCAGAGAGGCCAGCATGGATTTAACAAGGAAAACTGCAGCAGTGGGGGCTGTCTGTGCTGGTGAACAGAACTACTGAAGAAACTACTCTGATGAAAGCTGCCACTTTGAGAACAAATTTGCCATCAGGCTGAGCAGCACAGTCAAGTAAACTTCAGACACCCAGGGGAAGTTTAACCCACCACCCGGGTACCAGGACAAAGAACAAGCTTTTTTTTTTTTTTTTCTTACTTCATATGCAAATATCAATATATTAATGTGATACGGGCAACAACAGGAAGCAAGAAGAGGGAACACAACAATCTGGTGACATGGAAAGACTTGGGGAGATTGAAAACAAGCCTTGCAGCTGCATTCTGGATCAGTTGTAAGGGTAAGACTGTACAAGGAGACAGACCTAGCAGGAGTTGACTGTCCAGAACTACTCAAACATCATCAGCCCAGCAATAATTATTTTATGTATTTTATTTACATATACATATATATATACATATACATATATATATATGTGTGTATATATATATATATATATATATATGTATATGTGTATATGTATATGTGTATGTGTGTGTATGTATGTATGTATGTATGTATGTATGTATGTATATATATATATATATATATATATATATATATATATATATATATATATATATATATATATATATATATATATATATATAATGTGAGAGAGTGAGAAAGAGAAATTAAAAAGGTCACAGAGAGTAGCTATAGAGTGAAAACGGAATAGGACCCAGTACTGAGTCTTGTGAGACACCAGTGAAAAGTCTGCATGGAGAAGATGCAGATTCCCCCAATGTCACACCTGATACGAGTGTCTCTCCAGGTAAAAAAATAAAACAATAAAAAAAAAAAAAAATAGCAAACCACCACCATACGGAACCACTAATTCCAAGATCAAGATAAAATCATATTTAATTTGACAAATTCAAATCATGCTATGGCACTCTGTTAGTGCACTTATGGGTCTTAAACGAAATAGAATAATTAAAACTCTTCCCACACTGGGAGCAGTGATATGGCTTCTCTCAATTGTGAGTGCGCTGGTGTATCTTAAGACTACCCTTCTGAGTAAAACTCTTCCCGCACCGTGAACAGTGATACGGCTTCTCTCCTGTATGAATGCGTTGGTGTCTTCGTAGAGTACTCAGTTGACTGAAACTCTTTCCACACTGTGAGCACTGATACGGCTTCTCTCCTGTGTGAATGCGCTGGTGTAGTTGGAGTTGATTCTGTTGAGTGAAACTCTTTCCACACTGGGAGCAGTGATATGGCTTCTCTACTGCATGAACACTCTGATGTTTTTGGAGATTACTCTGTTGAGTGAAACTCTTTCCACACTGGGAGCAGTGATACGGCTTCTCTCCTGTGTGAATGCGAACGTGTCGTTGAAGATCACTGTGTTGATTGAAACTCCTGCCGCAATGTGTACAGTTATACGGCTTCTCTCCACTGTGAATGCGCTCATGGACTTGGAGATGACTCTGCTGATTAAAACTCTTCCCACACTGTGAGCAATGATAAGATCTCTCTCCTGTGTGAATGCGCTCATGTCGTTGGAGATCACTCTGTTGATTAAATCTCTTCCCGCACTGGGAGCAGTGATACGGCTTCTCTCCTGTGTGAATGCGCTTGTGTATCTGAAGACTACCCTTCTTAGTAAACCTCTTTCCACACTCTGAGCAGTGATACAGCTTCTCTCCTGTGTGAATGTGCTGATGTTTTCTTATATTACTTTGGTCAGAAAAACATTTCTCACACTGTGGGCAGTGATACGGCTTCTCTTGCATCTTAACGTGCGGGTGTTCCTGGAGAGCACCCTGATGACTAAAACTCTTTCCACAGTCTGAGAAGTGGTGAATTTCCTTCTGTATATCATTGTGAGAAGTGTCAGAACTGAGAGAATCAGATGATGTTGGCTGACGTCTGGAGCCTTTTCTGGGAATTAGAATCTTATATTTAATCTCCCCTGATTCCTGTAGCCTCACATAGTCTTCATAGTGGCATCTCCAGATATGCTTGTGGAGGTAAATTTGAGATGTATAGGACAGTGGACACAAGGAGCAGGTGAAGACTTGCATCAGAGCATTATCTATGTCTGGAGCAGTAAATGAACAAAAAAATCAGTAACTGGATACGAAATGCAGTTATTTATTGTATGTAAATATCCTCGTGTAAAGGAACACTAAATTTGATGTCATGTAAAAACAATTATTATTATTGGCAAAATTACAAGAGCACAACACACAATTAATGAATATAACTGTAAATTCTTGATGTCTAGAGGCGGTGTTGAGCATAATGCATACTCTCCAGTAACCAGTGCTCAGATCAAGTCCACACACCAATATAATTATGTAGTACAGCATGGTCAGTAATACTCTTCTCACATGGAAGACACCCTATAGTAATCTTCTGACTGAAGGCTGTAATTTAAGACAGCAACAGCAATTTATCTTGTTCATTAATTCGCACCAAACTAACTGTGAGGCCATGTTTACTTGTGATAATGTGCAGGTTCGTAAGCAAACACTAGTAAGCATTCTTCATATTCTATAACAAAAGTAACAAGACCCTGACACGTGGTCAGTTGTCTAGAATCTAGTTTCAAGCAAAGCATTGACACACTGAAGACACATTGGCAAGCAGGAGCTTTTTCAGTGCAGATAGTATGTCTTTAAGGTTCTAGCTTAACTACATGTGGGCAACACACTTAGCAAGGACACACTGTCTCTAGATGAGTGGGATCTGTCACAAGTCCCTCAGAAGGGACATCAGGTATGGTAATGACCGCCTCTGGAGAGCCACCAAAAGGAGACTCTGCTACAGTTATGAATGTTGTGCTGCATTTCTTAGATGATGTGAAATAGAGAGTGGCAAGAATCGTACACTACCTTCTTTTGTGCACAAGTGTCAGAGAGGCCAGCATGGATTTAACAAGGAAAACTACAGCAGTGGGGGCTGTAGTTTGTAGTAGTGCTGGGCTGTAGTTTTCAGTAGTGCTAGTGAACAGAACTACTGAAGAAACTACTTTGATGAACACTGCCACTTTGAGAACAAAGTTGCCATCAGGCTGAGCAGCACAGTCAAGTAAGCTTCAGACACCCAGGGGAAGTTTAACCCACTACCCGGGTACTAGGACAGAGAACAACCTTTTTTTTTTTTTTTTTTTTTTGTTACTTCATATGCAAATATCAATATATTAATCTGATACAGGCAACAACAGGAAGCAAGAAGAGGGAACACAACAATCTGGTGACATGGGAGGACTTGGGGAGATTGAAAACATGCCATGCAGCTGCATTCTGGATCAGTTGTAAGGGTTAGACCGTACAATGAGATAGAACTACCAGGAGTTAACTGTCATGAACTACTCAAACATCATCAGCACAGCAAAAAAATTTAAAGTCACAGAGTAGTTACAGAGTGAAAACAGAGTAGGACCTAGTACTGAGTCTTGTGTGACACCAGTGAAGAGTCTGCATGGAGAAGATGTGGATTCCCCCCCATGTCACACCTGATATGAGGGTCTCTCCAGGTAAAAACCAAACCACCACCATACTGGCCCACTAATTCCAAGACAAGCCATGGTTGGTTGCTAGCTCCCTTACCCCAGAGAGATAGTCAGGCTGGGAACAATGTCACCAAGAGGACAACTCAAATGCAGAGTATGGTAACCCAGTTAATCTCCTACATGCATACTTTGGTACAGAAGAGTTCACTCAGGCTACAAGCAATGTACACAAAAGTAAGATGGAGGTGGATCAGGGCATTTCTGTTACTTTCACTGGTGGATTCAGGCATTGCTGTCACCAAGGTAAAATGCCCACCCCAGTCTGGACCATGGCATGTGTGAAAGGTGACACCTGCCATAAGCCTACCACACCACCAGATACTGTATGTAAGGGTCTTAAGAGAATGGCTCGTCTTGTGTTTCTCTGTCTGACTGCAATTTCCCTGAATGTTAAGAGACCCACACCCACCATCCTGCATCCAACCTAACACATCTGGTACAAGTCCAGACTCTGCCACCTGACTAATACTTTACTATATACTTCTACTATAGCTCTATATACACTGCCATAACATTAAAAACCACTGGCAGGTGAAGTGAATAACACTGATCATCTCAATACAATGGCACCTGTCACAGTGTGGGATTTATTAGGCAGCAAGTGAAGAGTCAGATCTCAAAGTTGATGTGTTGGAAGCAGGAAAAACGGGCATGTGTATGGATCTGAGCGACTCTGGCAAGGGTCAAACTGTGATGGGTAAAGGACTGGGTCAGAGCATCTCCAAAATGGCAGGTCTTGTGGGGTGGACATAGAGTGTATCGCAGCTTGCTGCGTATGGGGCTACGTAGCCGCAGACCGGTCAGAGTTCCAGGAAAAATTCTGCCAGTCTCACTCTTTAAACCACCTTCACTGCCTTGTGATGTAAATACACGATAACGCAGTAGTATAAACCATTCTTTACCAGGCAGCATAGAGGTGATTTCCTCTAAGGCAAATGGGTAGAAGAATGGGATCATTTGCATAAAGAGTTTTGTTGAAGATGGTGAGATGTATGTTTTCTACTCTCCCTCTCAGGATGTGGTTCCCACCAGCCCTGCTTTAGTCTTATGCTGCAGTAGTTACTACACTTGTACTTAATTCATCTATGCAGACATTATGAATTTTTTGCTATAAATATTTCAAGTCAAAAAGAAACATTAAACTAAGCATGTCGATCATTACATTAACATTAAGAGATTTGCCTTACACAGAAAGTCAGGATAAATCAAATACATAAATACTGCTTAAACATAATTTAAGCCCAAACCATAATGATAAAATCATATTAAATTTGACAAATTCAAATCATGTTACGGCACTGTGTTAGTGCACTTGTGGGTCTTAACCCTCTTACCCCTTAGTTCCCACAGTATTATGTCCCACAACCCTATATTCCCCATAGAAACAGCATGCCAACCCTGAGTTCCCGGGCCAAAATTGGCCCCAAAATCAATATTCTAATTATAGCATTTTTATGCCTTGAAACAACTTATAATAATGGATTTGTGTAATAGTACTTTGAAAATTAAGCAGTTCAGTGTTTTTACTCCACTTAGAGCACAATTCTTAACTAGAGAAATTACGAAAAATGCTCACTAAAATCCTTATACTCATTTAGAAGTACCATACGAGCATCAGCGTGGTCAATGCCTTTGAATAAATGCATTTTAGTGCCAAAAGTCAACTTTCTGGTTATAATCAGACCAGCAGGTACTGTTTTCACGAATAACAGAAATTGGTCGCATTCCCGACAGTGAAAAACAGTTTTTGATTCCTTGTGGGAGTTGTTCTTTTCAACAGAAGGATTTTTCTTGGCGAAGTGTCTAGCCTTCTCACTATCAGTTTCGGTTTCAACATTGCCTGAACTTTCACCGCTGTCACTATCTAGAATCCTTGCTCTTGCCTGTGTAACTGTGTATGTTTTCTTTTTTTTTCACCGATTTAGATGTACCTGTGTTCACTGTAGGTGTAACTTTAGCTGGAACACGATTAGCTTTTCGCTTTGGCATTTTTAGTTGCAACAACATTCACGCTTGGATCAGCTTCATCGTAATGACGTCATCAACCTTCCGGGTCAAAAAATAATAATGAAATAAGTAAGGAATCATAGCAGAGTAATGCCGGTATACCAGCCTTACGGGGATAACGTTTAGACTGTAAAGCCGCTATATCGGCCTTACGGGTATTTGGCACAGACGACCAAGCTGGTATATCGTCCTTACGGGAATAGGTCAAAGACGGGCAAGCCGGTTTTTCGGCCTTACGGGGTCAGTGGGTTAAACAAAATAGAATAATTAAAACTCTTCCCACACTGGGAGCAGTGATACGGCTTCTCTCAAGTGTGAATGCGCTGGTGTATCTTAAGACTACCCTTCTGAGTAAAACTCTTCCCGCACCGTGAACAGTGATATGGCTTCTCTCCCGTGTGAATGCGTTGGTGTCTTCGTAGAGTACTCAGTTGACTGAAACTCTTTCCACACTGTGAGCAGTAATATGGCTTCTCTCCTGTGTGAATGCGCTTGTGTCGTTGGAGTTGATTCTGTTGAGTGAAACTCTTTCCACATTGTGTGCAGTGATATGGCTTCTCTCCTGCATGAACACTCTGATGTTTTTGGAGATTACTCTGTTGAGTGAAACTCTTTCCACACTGGGAGCAGTGATACGGCTTCTCTCCTGTGTGAATGCGCACGTGCCTTCGTAGAGTACTCTGTTGATTGAAACTCTTGCCGCAATGTGTGCAGTTATACGGCTTCTCTCCAGTGTGAATGCGCTCATGGACTTTGAGATGAGTCTGCTGATTAAACCTCTTCCCACACTGTGAGCAATGATATGATCTCTCTCTTGTGTGAATGCGCTCATGTCGTTGGAGATCACTCTGTTCATTAAATCTCTTCCAGCACTGGGAGCAGTGATACTGCTTCTCTCTTGTGTGAATGCGTTGGTGTATCTGAAGACTGCCGTTCTTAGTAAACCTCTTCCCACACTGTGAGCAGCGATATGATCTTTCTCCTGTGTGAACGCGCTCATGTCGCTGGAGATTACTCTGTTGAATGAAACTCTTTCCACACTGGGAGCAGTGATACGGTTTCTCTCCAGTGTGAATGCGCTTGTGCCGTTGAAGATCACCGTGTTGATTGAAACTCCTGCCGCAATGTGTACAGTTATACGGCTTCTCTCCAGTGTGAATGAGCTCATGGACTTGGAGATGACTCTGCTGATTAAACCTCTTCCCACACTGTGAGCAATGATATGATCTCTCTCCTGTGTGAATACGCTTGTGTCGTTGGAGATCACTCTGTTGATTAAATCTCTTCCCGCACTGGGAGCAGTGATACGGCTTCTCTCCTGTGTGAATGCGCTCGTGTATCTGAAAATTACCCAGTTGAGTAAAACTCTTTCCACACTCTGAGCAGTGATACGGCTTTTCTCCTGTGTGAATGCGCTTGTGTATCTGAAGACTACGCTTCGTATTAAACCTCTTTCCACACTCTGAGCAGTGATACAGCTTCTCTCCTGTGTGAATGTGCTGATGTTTTCTTAAATTACTTTGGTCAGAAAAACATTTCTCACACTGTGGGCAGTGATACGGCTTCTCTTGCGTCTGAACGTGCTGATATTCTTGGAGAGCACCCTGATGACTAAAACTCTTTCCACAGTCTGAGAAGTGGTGAATTTCCTTCTGTATATCATTGTGAGAAGTGTCAGATCTGAGAGAATCAGATGATGTTGGCTGACATCTGGAGCCTTTTGTGGGAATTAGAATCTCATATTTAATCTCCCCTGATTCCTGTAGTCTCACATAGTCTTCATAGTGGCCTCTCCAGATATGCTTGTGGAGGTAAATTTGAGATGTATAGGACAGTGGACACAAGGAGCAGGTGAAGACTTGCATCAGGGCATTATCTACTTCTGGAGCAGTAAATGAACAAAATAATCAGTAACTGGATATGAAACGCAGTTATTTATTATATGTAAATATCCTCATGTAAAGGAACACTAAATTTATTTGAGGTCAAGTAAAAACAATTATTATTATTGGCAAAATTTCAAGACAACAACACACAATTAATGAATATAACTAAATTCTTGATGTCTAGAGGCGGTGTTGAGCATAATGCATACTCTCCAGTAACCAGTGCTCAGATCAAGTCCACACACCAACATAGTCATGTAGTACAGCATAGTCAGTAATACTCTTCTCACATGCATGACACAATATAGTAATCTTCTGACTGAAGCCCATATTTACTTGTGATAATGTGCAGGTTCGTAAGCAAACACCAGTATGCAGTCTTCATATTCTATAACAAAAGTAACACGACTTTGACACATGGTCAGCTGCCTAGCATCTAGTTTCAGCAAAGCATTGACTGACTTCATATACAAATATAAATATTTTTAATCTGATACGGGCAACAACAGGATGCAAGAACAGGGAACACAGCAATCTGGTGACGTGGGAGGACTTGGTAGATTGAAAACAAGCCTTGCAGCTGCATTCTGGATCAGTTGCAAGGGTCAGATGGTACAAGAGGGTAGACCTACCAGGAGTAGACTGTGAAGAACTCCTCAAACATCATCAGCACAGCAGAAGTGTTAAATTTTTATTTTTTTTAAACCCTCACTGGGAGCGGTTATAGGAGCGGGTATAGAGTGAAAACAGAAGAGGACCCAGTACTTAGTCTTTTGGGACACCAGTGGAAAGTCTGCATGGAGAAGATGTGGATTCCCAACATGTCACCCCGATACGAGTGTCTCTCCAGGTAAAAAGCAAACCACCACCATACTGGCCCACTAATTCCAAGACTAGCCATGGTCAGGTGTTTGCTCACTTGCCCCAGAGTTAACCAGACACCCTGAGAGAAAACCAGGCTGGGAACAATGTCACCAAGAGGACACCTCAAATACAGAGTATGTTAACTCAGTTAATCTCCTACATGCATACTTGGTTGCAGGAGAGTTCACTCAGACTAGAAGAAACTTGTGCAACAGTAAGATGGAGGTGGATAGGGGAATGCCTTTTACTTTTACTGGTGGATTCAGGCACTGCTGTCACCAAGAGAAAATGCCCACCCCAGTCTGGACCATGGCATGTTTGTATGGTGACACCTGCCAGATTCCTACCACACCACCAGATACTGTAATTGAGGGTCTCAAGAGAATGGCTCGTCTTGTATTCATCTCTATGCTTGCAACTTCCCTGAATGTTAAGAGACCCCCACGCTCTGATGTCACCAAACATGAGCATAAAATCTTCCAACCTGTGACACTAAAAGAACAGTAACAAAGCTGTCCTCTGTGGTAGTATAGTATTTGTATTACAATCACTTTAATCCAAGGAAGGACAAGTGGTGAACCAGCGACAGGGTCATGGGCACCCAAGGCTCACTGATGCGTGTGGTTAGCGAAGGCTAGCCCATCTAGTCCAATCCCACAGAAAAGCTATTGTTGCACAACTTACTGAAAATGTTCATGCTTGCTCTGATAGAAATGAGTCAGAACACACAGTGCATCACAGCTTGCTGCGTAGCTGCAGATCTGTCAGAGTGCCCATACTGACCCCCTGTACACCACCGAAAGCACCTACAATGGGCATGTGAGCATCAGAACTGGACCATGAGGAAGAGATGGCACCAGGATGAAGTATGGGAAGAAGGTAAGCCAGCAGAGGCAGTGTGATGCTCTGGGCAAGGTTCTGCTGGGAAATCTTCTGTCCTGGAGTTCATGTGGATTTTACTCTGACATGTACCGCCTACCTAAACATTGTTGCGGACCAAGGACACCCCTTCATGGCAACAGTGTTACCTAACGGCAGTGGCTTATTTCAGCATGATAATGCGCCCTGCCACACTGCAAAAATTGTTTGGAAAAGGTTTCAGGAACAAGACAAGGAGTTCAAGATGTTGACTCGGCCAGATCTCAGTCTGATCAAGCATCTGTGGGATGTGCTAGACAAACAAGTCTGATCCAAAGAGACCCCACCTCGCAACTTACTGGATTAAAGGATCTGCTGCTACCACCTTTGTGCCAGATACCACAGCACACCTTCAGTGGTCTTGTGGAGTCCTTGCCTTAATGAGTCAGAGCTGTTTTGTTTTTTTAATGGCAAGACCATTTTTTGTTTTTTGCTATATACTGTGTACATTTGGATTTGAGATTAATATGAGATGACAGATCTGAACTGTACTGGTGAAATGTTGCTTAACTGGGTTAAGGTCTGGTGATTGACTTGGCCAATCTAAAACGTTCCACTTTTTTACCCTGATGAGGTCCTTTGTTGAGATGGAAGTGTGTTTTGGGTCATTGTCTTGCTGCGTGATAAAGTTCTGCCCAATTAAATTGAATGCATTTCTCTGTAAATTGGCAGACAGAATGTTTCTGTAGACTTCTGAATTCAATCTGCGGCTACCATCATGAGTTACATTACCAATAAAGATTAGTGAGCCTGTTCCAGAAGCAGCCATGCAAGCCCAAGCCATACAGTATACTCCAAATGTGCAAATAAACATTGGAACTCTGAAGGTCAATCCAGTACCCTGTCTCCAGACTAATCTTTGGCAAATTTAGGGTTAAAGGTCTTGCTCAAGGACAGTGAATTGAATCATGGGAATTCTGGAATTTGAAAATGCAACCTGCCCATTACTAGTCTGAAATTAGTAATAAATCCCTGAGCTAGCAGTAAAGCTCTAAGCTCAGGTTCTAATGCTAATTAACATAACTGTAATAAAACTGTGAGCAAAAATTAAGATGCTGAAACCAAGTTAGACTCAAAGGGAGGAATACTAAAACTTGAGACAAAACCAGATTAACAATAGCCATTAGAGAATTTATAAATACTATCTAAAAACTATACTATTTTAACCATATAAATGCTTTCGGGGGTTCGATTCCCACGGGGGCCCTGTGTGGGCGGACTTTGCATGTTCTCCCCGTGCTGCGGGGGTTTCCTCCCCCAGTCCAAAGACATGCATGGTAGGCTGACTGGCAATTCCAAAGCGTCCGTAGTGTGAATATGTATGATTGTTTCCTGCAATGGATTCGCACCAGGGTGCCATGCTCCCTGGGATAGGCTCCAGGTTTCCCCGCAACCCTGAAAAGGATAAGTGGTATAGAAGATGGATGGAGGGATGGATGGAGCTTCACTCACAAGCAGTAAACACTTAGGAGCTGGAGACCAGAGGCAGGGTCATTAGTTTATTTGGGCCCCGAGGCAGGGTCATTAACCTGAGGGTTATTGCTGCATGCCAGAATGATCAGTGTAAAAGACTGTATACTTATTGTCTTTTTTAGGAAACAAGAACTACTGTTCCAATAATTCATTGAGAACAATGACATTGAATTGCGGTCATGTATTTTCACCTGGCTTAGAATACTACTAGTATCTCACAGTATTCCTAGCTGATGTCAGAGTTACTATGCACAATGTTCACACAGCTGGATGCCAATTTATTTGCCATTACTTCCATGGTTTTAGAAATGTACCTGGTTTGTGGAGTTTGCTTTGGTATTGCAAGCGACATAGTAATTAAAAGAAAAGTAAACATTAAACATGGCTTTTCATAATATGGTCACAATATAGTCACTTGTGTTAAAGGCAGTCTTATGTTTAAAAAGTATTGCTAAAATTTTAATTCTCTGTGATGAAAATGAAAGGCATGAATGTTTACTTCCAGAAACTCATTGCTGAACTCTGTGGGATGGTACAGGTGCCCAAAAGCTCTGTCACCATCAAGAGTATAAAATCTGCCAACTGGACACTAAAAGAGTACAGAAGTTGTCCTCTGTGTTAACATTGCACTTATATTCTAGCCTTTCACTACATCAATGTAAACTTTTGACCTGTTAACAGGTGCACAGACAGAGCATGCAGTGTGCTACACATCGCCTCTTGTAGACTGGAGGAATGAAAAAGGACTTGAATTCTAGTCCAGTGCTTGTGTTCCTTGATCTCATTCACAACTCAGTCCAAGAAGAAATTGACCGGATGTAATACTTTTGGGTTTTAAATCAATAATATTACATTCAAGACCAAATATTTATCATAAAATTATTACGTTTGGACCCAAACCTTACCATCTGAAGAGCACTTTTTATTCCAGAGGCAATCAAATGCAGGGCAGAGATCTTTAGCATACTCCTCTTCATACCACACCAAGAGCTCCTGTCCTGGGTTAATGGGTCGACAGCAACGGTACAGAATCCCTCCTCGATACTGAAAAGCCACAAGATTCTGCTCTTCATCATTACGAGCACAATTCACATACCTAAGAGTTTAAGGCAAAGGGGCAAAAGGATTACAAAGGGGAAAGAAAATCAGAAATTATGATAAGGAGTCTTTATTGATCACATCTACATTACAGCAATGTGAAATTCTTTTCTTCGAATACCCCAGCATGTCAGGAAGCTGGGGTCAGAGTGCAGGGTCAGCCATGATACAGCACCCCTGGGTTAAGGGCCTTGCTTAAGGGCCCAACAGTGGCAGCTTGGCAGTGCTGGGGCTTGAACCCCCAAATTTCCGATCAGTAACCCAGAGCCTTAACCTTCAAGCCACCACTGCCCCATATCTGCCCAAATCAGATATGCAGCGTGAGAGTAAGCATGTACTATAATCAGTCTGAGAGTAATCAGTGACTGGCAAAAAATGAAGTTATTTCAATAAAATGGGTCCAAAAAAGAACACATTAAAAGTAAATGACTAGGTGTATATTTCACCTCATCCAATTCGCATGCATCTCTCTCTTGGCATCTATGTATTCTTCACGCTGCCCGCTCCTGTAGACCTGCAAATCACACATTTATCAATTTTACAAATTACTAATTTTATCCATTAAATCAGCCTGTGCCGTCCAGTAAATTAAGCTATACAAAAATAAGAATGATGCTTCATGCAAATATTGTTGTAATAAACATCATTAAGGTTTAATACTTTGGAAAGAAAGATCTCCACACACATTCCCTTCAAGCCAATCACATCAGAAAGTTGCCTATTATTTTCTAAACCTGCTTTGTTTATATACTGTGTGTGTGTGTGTGAGAGAGAGAGAGAGAGATAATTCCATGCTCCATGAATGTGTGATCCCTGTGTTTTTTCTTAACGGCATATAGACCTCAACAACCAGGTCACGTTTGGTGTTATATGCCTGGTAAAATCAGACATGAAACAACACTGTAGCTTGATGACTGAGGCTCAGCCATAAGAGCATCAGTTAAGTCAGGCGAGGATATACACCAACGACATTCTTGACAACTGTATTCCTCCAACTTTGTGGCAACAATTTTGGGAAGAACCACATATGGGTTTGATGTTCAGGTTTCCAGAAACATTTGGCCAGATAGTGTATAATTATTTATCTTTTCCCCATTTATGCTCATTATCCAACTTTCTTATCCATCAGGTGTAAATATTTTCCATTGTTATATAATTAGTATTGTACCGTATTATAACACATACCTTTCTTCTTTTTATTATTAAACTTTGTATTTCTCTCTTATTTAGGGTTAGAGTTATCTGTCAATGGGTTAACCTAATCTGACTAATATTATACCTAGTATTTAGATACTAGGTAAATTCACTTATTTCGTGGTGAAGTAAACATCATGAAGTGGTATGTCATTCTGATATTATTTTAGCAACTGGACTGGTGACATCCTACACACAGCAAACTGCACAAGCTGATTAAAACTGATAGTCTCAGGGTTGCAATAGAATACGCTTTGGAATTCGTCTAAAAACCTCGAGCTGGTTCGGTGTTCTGTGTTTCCTGCCTGGTGTTATTTATGTACGAAATGTCAACGCCTCTGGAAAAGACACAGATCATTGCGCACATCCAGAAGAGCCTGAACTACACGTTTTTCGACTGTAAGTGGATTCCCTGCAGCGCGAAGTTTGTTTGTATGGGAAACTTCGCCAGAGGAACTGGGGTCCTGCAGGTGTACGTGGTTCAGCATGGAGACGTGCAGCTTGTCAAAGAGATCGAAAAGCCCAAGGCATTCAAATGTGGAACATTTGGGGCGACATCTCTCCAGCAGAGACATTTGGCCACAGGCGATTTTGACGGCAACCTTCACGTGTGGAATCTTGGGCCATCAGAGGTTCCAGTGTACTCTGTGAAAGGCCACAAGGAAATAATCAACAGCATCGATGCTTAGGCATCGGAGACGACGCACCAGAGATCGTTACAGGGAGCCGAGATGGTACAGTTAAAGTGTGGGATCCGAGGCAAAAAGACAAACCTGTGGCAAACATGGAGCCGACAGAAGGCGAGACCAAGAGAGACTGTTGGACTGTTGCATTTGGTCACGCCTTTAACGACCAGGATATGCTGTGTATATGCTGGTTATGATAATGGCGATATTAAGCTGTTTGATCTCCGAAATAAGTCTCTGCGATGGGAGAAAAATATTAAAAATGGTGTGTGCAGTGTTGAATTTGACAGAAAAGCTATCAACATGAATAAACTAGTGGGGACATCTTTAGAGGGCAAATTTCATGTCTTTGACATGAGGACTCAGCATCTGACCAAAGGCTTTGCATCTGTTTTTGAAAAAGCCCACAAATCTACTTTATGGCAAGTGAGGCATTTGCCCCAAAACCGGGACATCTTCATGACAGCAGGCGGAGATGGGAACCTGCACTTATGGAAATATGAGTATCCAGAAAAGAGGAGTGAGAAGGATGGAGATCGAGTAGACAGAGGAGTGGCTGGGACGCTCAATGTCCTGCAGAATATCACTCTGTCCACACAACCCATCACCAGCCTGGATTGGAGTCCCGACAAGCAGGGCCTGTGTGCGTGTGCTTCCTTTGATCAGTCTGTGCGGGTCCTCATAGTCACCAAGCTGAACAGAGTGTGAGCTCATATCCTGTGACTCTGGGCCACCTTCTCTTCTTCTTCTTCTTATTATGTGTTTCCTCTACAAACCAAATGTGAGTCTGTTTGTATGCAAACATGACTAACTTCAGTTAGAGTGAAATGATATGAACTGAAGTCTTCTACTTCTACTTCTAATTGGACCTGTGCCATTACTTTTGAATATGAAATGTTTTTCACAGTAAACCATCTTTAAAAGCTTTAAATAAAATCTTTTAATTAAAACTGACATCAGTTTCTTGTTTGTCAGTGTTAATTATGTTTTTGAAACATTTAAACAGATTATACCACTGAACAATAAAATAGGGAGCAGGATGCAATAAAACTGATCTGGAAAATAATAGGAAGTGACACTAACCGCTAAGTCTTCAGTAATGTAATTTAGATTATAATATTTATAATAAATGTGTAAAAGCTCACCACCCAGGAATATCCACTGCTCATGGCTTCCTCTCTGTCTACCAGCTCTCCCTGGTAGGGTCCGAAGTGTGCACCTACTGGAACAGTCTCCCCCTTATTAAACACCCCCAGACCTGCATGAGGAATACCGGACTTCCGAATCTCTATTCCAGGAGGAAGAGTTTGTCTGGCTCGGTCAGGGACTCCCATGGGAACAGGAGTATCAGGGATGAAGAGGGGCGGTCCGTGAACCTCACACTTGTTGAAGAAGAAGGATTTGCAAACCTCACAGTCTGGAGGGAAAGAAAATATAATAATGTGAAGAAATAATGCTCAAAATAATTCTTAATAAACTGCAATGAACATAATTAAAGCTTTTAAAATGCATTTTTACATTTTTAAGTGTGCCGCCATGTATAGCATATGATTTTAAATATTTGTTTTTACATAATAATAATTTAAAATAAGAATCATCAGTGAGTGTGTTACTGAGCTCCTGAGAGGCCTGATGTCTTACAGAGGGAGTCTTTATTGTCAGGATCTTCCTCTTTAATGGAAATAACTTCAGGTGTGGTGTTGAAATCATCTCCATGGCTGTAGATGTTCAGCTCCAGCGGCTCCTCTTTCTTCACACAGACTTCTGACACTTCGGATGTTCCTCCATCTGAAGTCTCTGTTTTCACGTCCTCACACAGCTAAAGATCAAACAGCAATAACACTTCTTCAGCAAACAAAACATCAACACTGTTTATAGATCTGTTTATAAGGTTTCCTAATTTGAACATGTTATTGTTTTTTCTGTAACACAACTCATCATTAAGCTTTACCTGTGAAGGAGCAGGATCAGGAACCCAAGACTTCCTGGAGGAGCGTGGTCTGTTTCCTGCTGATCTCATTATAACACCTCTAAACAAACATTATTCATCATCATCATCATCACAATAATAATATATTTTATCCTGTAACAATTGGAGGACAGGAGAGGAATATTTTATGGACTTTAACCCTTTAAACAGACCTGGTATAAAGTTGGCTTCAGGTTCGATATTCGCAGATTTCCGCAAATTAAGGGACCGTCTCTAAAGACGGCATTGATGTACGTTTCTAACTTCAATAGCATTTGAAGGGAATGACTTACAGTCACAAATCCAACTGTAAAGTGTTCATATAGGTGTCTATAACACACACCTTTTATATGTATTTATATTTCAAAAGTGTACTGATGATTTAATTCAGCACGAGCAGCGCGGTAAAAAATAAAATGAAAATTAAATTAGACTCGACGCTGAAACTTCCGCTTCACTGCTCCTCACTTCCGGTATAAAATTTTAGCAGTGCAGTGTTACAGAGCTAACAAACTGCAGTTTTGTCGTCATTCCACACAAGAGACATCTTTACACAAAGCACGAAATCGATGTGTTTTCCCGCTCACTTTTTATTGACAGGATATAATCGATTATCGGCCGAAACATCGGTGCATCGCTATTTATAATACTTTAAACACACAAATGGACAACAGCTAAGCCACTAAAACGCCTCGCTAAGGCCGAACTACAAATCTCTCCTTATTAGATAAACAGTGTACTACATAGGGTGTACACGGCATTATTTCATACTGAATGTAGTGCACTTAAACAGTGAAGTGGAGATCTATTTGGGATTCGGCCACACAGCTTCAGGTTAACTTACCTCAGGTTTTTAAAGCAGAACGAGGTTTTAAATCCTCAGAAATAGACACAATAACGTGCTTTTATTTTAATTCTATCGAACTGCAAAACTCTGTCAGAAATTATTTAATCTGAATAGTAGCTCTGTAAGCTAAAGCTGAGAATGCTGTCGAGTCTTTTTCTACTTCGGTGTTTCCTGGCGGCTGGAGAAGTTGCGACTGGTCGCTTTACCGCCACCAACTGATGTATAAAGTCATTACCATGATCCGAATGGGAGACGAACTATTCAGTCAATATTCTTTCATTTATTATATGAAAGAATATAAAACTATCTCCTGATACTTAACAAATTTGCCTAGAATATCAATGCTGTCAATCAAATTGTCCATTAAATATTTGAGATTATTAAAAAAAACTCATTGTGCAAAGTAGGTCTTTTGCTCAACTGAAATAAAACTATTAAAGGACGAGTTTTGGATGCCTTAGATCAATAATAATTTTTTTAAAATTAATTTTTTTTTTGATTTACCCTTTATGTTAAGTTTTGATTTACACCTCAGGCTTAATAGGGTTAAGAAAAATTGGGCATGGCCACTTTTACTTAAATGGCTATAACTCTTGAACAGAATTAAATTTTTCACCAAACTTGGGGTATGTATGTATGAAAAAAAAACATTTACTGAGTGTGACCAGTTGGTGGCACTATAGCAGAACAAAACCTGAAATTGGCAGTAAATGTGGAGCTATTGGTCCAATAGATTTGATAAGTAGCAATTACTTTTCCAGACTTTTCTTGCCTCTGTCACAACTTTGTTGAGACATGTTGCTGCCATCAAATTCATATTTACCTTACCTTTTTTTTTTCTTAAAATGGTACATTTATTCAGTTTAAACATTTGATATGTTTTCTATGTTCTATTGTGAAGAACATATGGGTTTATGGGATTTACAAATGATTGCATTCTGTTTTTATTTACATTTTACACAGTTTCCCAAACCCCAGGCCTGAAGGTGGTGTCCACAGGCAAGTGCCTGGTTGCATGGAGCCATCAGGTGGGCTCATCACTTGCAAAATGAAGGTTGGGGATCAGGTGAAATTCCAGGCATATGGTGGACAGCCTTGGATGGAATAAACCCTTGCAATGTTTGAAAACCTTTTTTTCCTGATCTTAAACCCAGTGGTGAAATGTTCCATGCAAGCCACAGATTTTCAATAACAAAACCTTTTTGTGAGGATTTTGTGAGTTTATCGGATTGCTGCAGCCTCCATTGTCAGCTGCCCCTTCATCTACGCACAGCAGCTGAGAGACTGGTTTAAAGTGGAGGAGCAAGATGCAGAACAGATCATTGAGCCTGTGGTACTTGAGCAATTCCTCACTTAACTGCCGACAGGAACCAAGGAGTGGGTCCAGGGCCACCGGCCTGCATCCTGGGATGAAGCCAATGCAGTTGTGGAGGATCACTGGTCTTTCATGCTCTCTATTTCTCCTCTCCTCTTATCCCCCAGTTCCAGCCCCAAAACCAGACCCAATTCCCACCTCACTTTACCTCCCCTGCCTCTCTAATGTCTCCCCATGCGCTGTCTTCCTCTCCAGAGGGGGAACATCATATACCCCATATACCCACCAGAACTGGGGTAGTACATGTGTTGGTGCTGCATGGAGGCAGGATCTCTGATGCACCTCAGGCCTACAGTGATCGCTCAAGAATAAGGCCTTGGTGAACTCGGGATGTAATCAGACCTCTGTCCACTAAAGCCTGATTCAATGTGAGGCTTTGGGAACTGCTAGTTTGGTAAAGGTGAAGTGTGTGCATAGTAATATTTACAAGTGTATGTGTGTGTTAGCGGGCCGGTGGCCCATGCACAAAAGGGAAAAAGTGCTCCTCCTGCAACTGCCACCATGTTACTAAAAGAACAGCTCTGCTTCAGCACCACTAATGTTTTGGACAGCCTGAAAGCATGTGGCTGCAAGGCAGGGCCACAGAAACACACATGGCTGGTGGCTAATGATCAGCGTGGCAGCTCTCCACCATCCAGCAGCCTACAGCAAGTTGAATGAGCATCTCCATGACACTTTCAATGCATTTCTCTCTGTTTCACACAGAAGAAACTGCCTCCAAGGAAGACCACACTTCCTTGCTGCCTCACCAGAGCTGCCTGACCTCCATAAAAGGCTTCAACCCTCCTGGGTCACACCACCTTGCCACCTATCCTGGAGAAGAAAACACAAGCGCCATGACACCTCACTCCACTCCCCTTTCCAATTTTTAAATAAAAAGCACCAAGTTTGCACCTAAGACGCCTCCTGTGTGTCTGTGCTCAGCCTGCTGCAGCCTAGGCTCGCTACAATCTGCTAGTACCAGTCACTATTAAATTCTGGGGTCAAAAGCACAAAGTCAAGGTCGTGCTGGGGCCAAAAAAGTACACTCCAAGTCAGGGGGACATGGAGGGTGGGGAGAGCTCTGCCCATCCACCTGTGGTGGGGATTCCCTTTTGGGGATTTCCCCTTGGAGTAGTCACACAACAAGGCCCTCAGGCATGTCTTCGACGAACTGATTTATCGAATAACTGATCAACAAATTCAGCCTAATGTTGCGCTAACCCACCCATACTTTTAGATTATTAAGGACAGGTTATATTAAGTTATGCAGAACACTCAAACTAAAGAAAAGATGACCCCATTGTGGGTACCAAAAAGTCATAGGGAGATCCTGTTCCACACGGCTCACCATAATCCCATGGCTAGGTGTTTGGGGCAAGATAAACCTCTCAACAGCATAATGGCTCATTTTTTTTGTCCAGGCATTGGCAGCGATGTGTGCAGATGGTGTGCAGTATATCGCGATTGTCAGCTGGGAATTCCACCCCAAAAGTGCAATTGCACCCATTATCCTTAACCGAATTCCCCTTCGAAAGAATTGGTATGGACCTCATCTGGCCATTAGAAATGTGCATGCTAGGATATCGCTTTGTGTTAGTCCTGGTGGATTGTGCAACACGATAGCCAGAAGCAGTCCCTCTGTGCTACATCTCAGCATGCAGTGTTGCAGTGGCATTCTTCCATTATCTCCCAAAAGATATCCTGGATGACCAGGGCACTAGTTTTGTCCAGGAAGCTTAGCAAGCTTTACAAATTATTAGTGATTGAGTTGCACACCAGCGTTTACCATCCACACAAAGATGGCCTGGTTGAGCGGTTTAATGAGATGCTAAAAACAAAATTAGGACAAGTAGCTTAAGCCCCTGTTATTTGCAGTATGAGTGGTCCCCCAAGGGGTTTTTCTCACACTAATTATTGTATACCAATACAGTACAAAACATTGTTGTCTTAGAGGTCATTAGGGAAAACTGGAAGGAGGGACCTTCTAACAGTAAAATCCAAATTTTGTATGTTCTGGACCTGAGAGCAAAACTCACACCTTAGGTCACCACCACAGGAGAATTTGCTACAGGCACAAGAACATCAATCCTGGCTGTATGACAGGGGTACTCGAACATGGGAACTTGCACAAGGAGATAAAGTACTCATTTTGCTACCTACGTTGAGCTCTAAATTATTCATAAAGTAGCAAGGACCCTTTGAGGAGAAAATCAACTATGAGGTCATGTGAACGGATAGAGGTGTTGCATCTCCTGAAACCATGGAGAGAGGCAGTTTCTGAGGCTCTGCCGATGGTGGTTCCCGAAAACGAGAAGCTGCGTGTAAAAAGTGTGGCCCAATTCACACGATCCCCTGTGGAGACCACCTTTCACGGTCCCAGAGAGCACAGGTTGCCCGGTTGCAAGAGTTTCAACAATTTTCCTATGTGTTTCTGCTACAACCTGGTCGCACAGAACTCATAGGAGTACCACATTGAGACTTTCTGTGTATTATTGTATGCAGCCGCCCCTACCAGTTATCTGAATACAAAAAAAATGTGTTCAGGATGAACTCGAGGCTATGCTCAACATCAGAGTAATCAGGGGGTCCTGCAGTGATTGAAGCAGCCAGCTCAGTGGTCTTGGTGCCCAAGTCGGTCTATTTGTGTGTCGAATTCGACTTGCATTGATGAACTGCTCAATTGGTTAGGCGCAACTCACTCTTAGTCGACACTAGGCTTCACCAAGAGGTATTGGCAGATTGGCAAAGCTTTCCAATTTCTGGAGAAAAAAAATGGCATTTTACAATCCGTTTGGGTTACAGTGATTTGTCACCCTTCCATTTGTGTTGTTTGGAGCCTCCAGAGGACTGAGCTATGCAAGCAGGCTTTCTGCCAGGTAAAATCAGTTTTGTGCAAGGGCCCACTGCTGCATCCTCCTGACTTTTCTCTCCCTTTTATTCTAGTGATCAAGGAGGTGGGTCAAACTAGTGTTTTTTTTTTTTAAGTGATTCCCATAACTGGTGTAAGAGAGAGTGTGTGATACAGCCTGGCAGAGATTGTGAGACATGAGCACACACACACACTATGGCGTGGGACCTTGAACTTGACGGAATGAAAGCTGCAAGTCAGGGACAGACCTGTTTCCTATTCTTGTGATGTTTTGTTAAGTTTTTTGAAAGTGTACTTTATAGGACTTTATAAATGCAAGCCCGGAGTTTGGCTAAAGTTCCACCTGCCTCCCGAGTCTTCCTCCACACTCACACAACAGGATTTTCATGTAATAGCCAGGTTGGGGGGTCTAAAAATTACATTCTCCATTATTAGTAGATGATGTTCACTTGGAACCATCTAAAATGGACATTAGACACAAAATCGAATGTTTTGCAGTGGAGTGTGAAGGCGCTGGGATGAAGATCAGCTCATCCAATTCCAAGGTCATGGTTTTCTCTCTGAAAAGTGTGGCCTGTTCACTTCAGTTGACCTTGCTCCTCACAAAGAAGTATCCTGGGAATTTATTCACAAGTGATGGAAAAAGAGAGGAGATTCATGGATTGTGTCAGCAGCAGCAGCACTGTTTGCTTTTCAAAATATGTCAAAAAATCCAATGTGTCCTCCATATACTAATCTCCTACTTCACCACCACAAACCAGTACAATGAAAAACATTTGATCCTCATTGAAACAGTGCCCATTAATAAAGTTGATATACTTGAACAAAACCACAAGGAATTGTCCACCAGGTTTGCTGGAATTTTTGACCAGGCTTTGACTCAGCCCTTCAATTTCTTTTCTTGACCCATTTCTTTTGAGCCTTTCCTTAGTGGATTTGCTAGTGTGCTTAGGATCATTATCGTGTTGAAAGGTCCACTTTCGTTTGAACTTCAACTTTCAAACAGACGTCCTCACATTATCTTCAAGCATATATATGTTACACTCTGTTCATACCATTTATGCACAAACACACTTTTGTTTTTATTTATAATATTGTTTATATGCTTTGTCAGATAAATCTTTGATATGCCATTATTCTGTATTGCAGTGTAATGCAATATTTGGACTGGAAGCAAATACTATACCTATTTTGTAATCATGCCACTGCTATAATCAAGTTTCTGTGACTCACCACTGATTTGATAATAATAATAATATCATCATCATGATCATGAGAATATTAGGAGAAAATTAAAAAGATTTAGACATGCACATGGGAATAGACTGCTTGATTGGCCAAGTACAATTGCAGGACTTTAACTTGATTATCAATTGTCAATATACCTGTTTAACCATTAGAACAAGGTCAGGGGCACAAAATGGGGGCACAAAAATCATATAACTCCATGAGAGTAGTAGCAACAGGGTTGATGTCCCCTTCACTGTGTTGCTGAAACTTCAAAATGGTATAACATTTCACTCAGTTACAGAAGCCTTTGTGCTATTACATTCCTGATGTTGTATAAATAAACAGTGCATTGAATAAAAAAATCAATGTTAATAATTTTTCATAATTGGCATTAGTGATTAATATTCTCATTTTAATGTTTGCTTTTAATCTTAAATGGATCATATTTCAAATGGGTATATCGGTAATGGCTATACATTTCAAAGACTAGTCGAAATAATCGTTACACTAACATTAAGTGCTTTGCCTTCCACAGAAACTCTAAATAAATTAAATGCAAAAATAATAATTTCACATAAAATAATAAATATATATATATATATATATATATATATATATATATATATATATATATATATATATATATATATATATATATATATATATATATATATAAAATTAAAATAATGTTTAATTTGATAAATTCAGTGGCTCCAATTTAGTGCACCTGTGGGCCTTAAATGAAATAGAATAAGTAAAACTCTTCTCACACTGTGAACAGTAATACGGTTTCTCTCTTGTGTGAATGCGCTGGTGCCGTTGGAGATTATTGTTTTGAGTAAAACTCTTTCCACACTGTGAGCAGTGATATGGCTTCTCTCCTGTGTGAATGCGCTGGTGTAGCTGGAGATGGTTCTGTTGAGTAAAACTCTTCCCACACTGTGAACAGTTATAGGGCTTCTCTCCTATGTGAATGCGCTGGTGTAAATGGAGATTACTCTGCTGAGTGAAACTCTTGCCACACTGGGAGCAGAAATACGGCTTTTCACCTGTGTGAACGCGTTCATGTCGATGGAGATCACTCTGTTGAGTAAACCTCTTTCCACACAGTGAGCAGTGACACGGTTTTTCTCCTGTGTGAACACGCTGGTGTTTTCGGAGATTACTCTGGTCAGGAAAACGCTTTCCACACTGTGAGCAGTGATACGGCTTCTCTCCAGTGTGAATGCGCTGGTGGACTAGGAGAGTACCCTGTTGATTAAAACTCTTTCCACACTGTGAGCAGTGATACGGCCTCTCTCCTGTATGAGTGCGCTGGTGTTTTCGGAGAGTATTCTGTTGAGAAAAACTCTTTCCACACTGTAAGCAGTGATACGGCTTCTCTCCCGTGTGACTGCACTGGTGGGTTTTGAGGGCGTTCTGATGACCAAAACTCTTTCCACATTCTGAGCAGCGGTGAATTTCCTTCTGTACATCATTGTGAGAAGTAGCAGAATTGAGAGAATCAGATGATGTTGACTGACTACTGGAGCCGCTGGAGGGAATCTGAATCTCATGTTTAATCTCTCCCGGTTCCTGCAGTATCACATACTCTTCGTAGTGGCATCTCTGGATGTGTTTGTGGAGATCAATTTGTGATGCATAGGTAAGAGGACATGCGGAGCAGGAAAAGACTTCCAACAGAGTGTTTACTTCTGGAGAGACAGAATATCAGAAAGTCAGTATGAAATGAAATAAAATAAAACCATTTCTAGGAATAACACTATATGGCCAAAAGAATGTGGACAACTGACAATCACACTTATATGTGGTTCTTCCACAAAATGTAGCCACTAAGTTGGAAGCACACAATTGTCTAGAATGGCTTTGTATGCTGTAGCATTAACAGGGTTCCCACTCTTTTAAAGGCATCATTTTACAGCATTTTTCCAGGACATTTTCAATGACGCAAGTAGTGTGATCATAAGCCAACAACAGAAAGTATCGTTTTAAGGTTGTTGATAGGCATGGTTGATGGGTCTAATGTTAGTTAAGCGGTCTGATTTAATTAATACATTCCAGAATACAAAACCAACCTGAACTGAGAAATAATATACAAAAACATATATATGGATATGGATTCAACCTGATGAGTACACAGCACTAAATGAAGCCAGTCCTCCTGGATACAGTTATATACATCAGCCTCGTCTAACTGGCAGAGGAGGAGGAGTTGCACTTATTTATAAAGATAATCTAGACCTCACACACAAACCTAGTCATAAACTCAACTCTTTTGAAGTTCTTTATACCAGTATAACATACATAGTGTAACATAAGTCTACCAAGTTGATAGCTCCAATTATTATTTACAGCCCCACAGGGCCAGATACGGAATTCCTTGGTGAGTTTGCAGATTTTATCTCAAACCTGGTTGTTTCTCTAGAGAAAGTTTAATAGTTGGTGATTTTAATATTCATTTTGAGAACCCAGAAGGCCTTCTGAGAACAGCTGTTGTGTCTATTATAGATTCGGAAGGGGTCAATCAGAATGTAATCGGACCCACTCCGATTACAATGGTGGTCACACTCTTGACCTGATACTAACATATGGATTAAACATAGAAAATATAGTAACATTTCCGCAATCTGAATTTATCTCAGATCATTCTTATCTCCTTTAAATTGTGCATTGATCTACATATTTGCACCTCGCAACGCTAGCACATCAAACATTCACCTCAGCTACTGCACAGAGTTTCATCAATAACCTCACAGAGATATCAACTATGATTGGATCACCGTCTGATCCCAAAGAACTTGATCAGACGACTGAATGCTCACAGTCAATGCTCTGCCACACGCTACATAAAGAAGCTCTACTCAAAAGAAAAATAATTTGAGAGAAAAAGCTAGCACCCTGGAATAACCATCACACACACACTTTAAAACAGACCACTCGACAATTAGAACGTAAATGACGTCAAACCAAATGGGTTATATTTCAAACTGCATGGAAGGAGAACCTCCTCAACTATAGAAAATCTCTTAGTGATGTTAGATCAGTCTCTCTCTCCACCTTAATAGAAGAAAACAAAAATAATCCTAGATTCTAATTCAGTACTGTAGCAAAATTACATTTATTCATTTAGCAGACGCTTTTACCCAAAGCGACTTACAAATGAGAAAATACAAGCAAAGCGATATCAAGCAGAGAACAATACAAGTAGTGTTACCATACAAGATCCATTAATTGCGTTGCAGAAGAATTAATTGAGTTGCACTGAAGTGCGCAGAGTAGATGTGTAAATGCGAGAGTAAATTTTTTTTAAATGATTATTTTTATGGGTTGGTTAGGTGTTCATGGAAGAGGTGAGTCTTTAGCTGTTTTTTGAAGATGGGGAGAGATTCTGTGGTCTGGATTGAGGTTGGAAGTTCATTCCACCACTGAGGAACAGTGAAACTTGTGAAATTAACTAGGAATAAAACCACCACAGAAACATGCACACAGTCACAATCATTATATAGCAGTGGCAATTTCATGAAATCTTTCACTTGCAAAATAGAAAATGTTAGACAAAAAATCCAGCCTCCCCCGTACTCCTGGTATACTAGTGATCCTGACCCCTTCTGCTCTCCGGACCTGCCTGATCCATCCTAATGCCTACTTCTGGTTGGAGTTCTCATCAGTTGGAAGTCACATGGTGCAGCCTAAAGATCATTGAGACTACAGAGGATGGTACCACTTAAAAACCATAAAGATGGCTTTTAACTTCAATTCATATGATCAGTTATGCGATGATGGCTAGGACTACAATTGTTATTATAGCCTTAGCACTGCAATTACCACAAACAGTTCTGCACTCAAGTCTCCATCAGTGAACAATGGAGAAGTTCAACAAAACAGACTTCATGTAGAAACTGTAATGAATTTCCTGGTTACACAACTGCACTATTTGAGCATGTAGTATTAGCACATTTATAGAAAGGGTGTATTTATTTATAATCGTGTCACCCAGATGAGGACGGGTTTCCTTCTGAGTCTGGTTCCTCTCAAGGTTTCTTCCTCATATCGTCTCAGGGAGCTTTTCCTCACCACCATCACCTCTGGCTGCTCATTAGGTATAAATTCATACATTTAAAATCTATATCCTGAATTTATATATTTTTGTAAAGCTGCTCTGGGACAATGACCGCTGTTAGCATCAGCTGTAACTGAACTGAATTGAACTGAATAAAACCACTATTTTATGGTTGGAAATTTACCATTTGAGGAGCAATTTTGATTCCAGAGGTAATCAAACATGGGACTGAAATATTTGGTGTACTCTTTAAACCACACCAAGAGCTCCTGTCCTGGGTTAATGGGTCGACAGCAACGGTACAGAATCCCTCCTTGATATGGAAATGCCACAAGATTTTGCTCTTCTTCATTATGAGCACAATTCACAAACCTAAAAGAAAAAGGCAAAGCAGCAGAAAAAGAGAAAAAATTATGGTTGGAGATAGTGATAGTGAAAGGAGAAATACAAAGACAAAGTTCAACAAATGATGAACTATAAAAACACCCAACAATCAAAGTATACTTCACCCCATCCAGTTAGCATGCATCTCTCTTTTGGCATCCATGTATTCTTTACACTGCCTGCTTCTGTACATCTGCAAAACATGACAACTTTATTATTTATAGTTTAATTTAATGGATATAATTTAAATGTGTCATTTAGGCAGGCAATTTTTCTGTGTTCAGTCAAAGCACTCCTGTCTCGTGATAGTCTGAAATATACACCCTTGAGGATGCACCTGTCATCAGTCAGTCGGTTTCATGTGTGCATTAACAATGGGCAGGATCTCATTCAATGCAGAATATTCCAATCTAGAGTTTGTCCAATGGTTGTATTTCTATTTTATCACAATTCAGGAAGGAAGTTTTTACTCATTCAAGATTTTATCTCTTTAACACAGTTTTCCACTTTGAATAGCTGTACTGCTGAATCACGCCTCTCTGACAAATATAACTGTATCATGGCCACAAAAAAAAAAAAAAGATAGGCGAGATTGTATTTATGAATTACCAAAATGGCTATATATAATAATGCTGCACAATTATGGCCAAGATGCTAATCCCGATTATTTTGATCAATATTGAGATCTCGATTATTTATCACGATTATTCATTGATTTTAGGGACAACATATTTTTATTGCACTTTCACATTTAAATAAACAGACTGCTGCTTTCACCTCCATGTTGTGTTACCTTCCTGCTAATGTACAAATCTTTACATCAAATTAGACTGGTCCTTAAAGTGCATCAACTCGTAGAAGCAAAATACAAATAAAATTGTACCCAAAATATAGGATAAGTAAAAATGCCATCGACCAAATGAAAATATGAAATCAAATATAACAATATGCAACTAAATGAAAACAATTCAGGCGTATACAGAAAAGACTACAACAGTGTTTACAGGAGGAGAGACGCAAGACAATTTCTTTTAGGAGACTACGAAAATTTAGGAGCACAGCTGAAGTTTAGTGGGTTTTTTAGAGATGGTAGCGTTAATGTCCCACAATATAACACACAAGTATCACGAGAGAATTTGAGCTGGTCGATTATGACAGAATTTAGGAACATAGTGTGAGCCATGACATATTCATTTACCTTCTGATAAACTAAATGTTATATTTTCAGTTAATTTTACAGACTGTATGCAAAAAACAACTGTTAACCTGTTCACCTTGTAAACAAATACAATAAACATCAATGTTCAGTGTATGAAGTCTGCTCCTCTTAAATATATTTAAAGCTACACTATTAGACATTTTCCACTGTCATGGTTCTGGGCTGGAGTCAGTTCTCGAACCGCTCTGTGTATATTGTGTATTTATCTGAATAATCTCATATAGGATGTGATTGGGGGAGTTCATTTACCTGGCAGATGCAAAGTGCTTTAGTTTAACGGTGTTCATTACTGATGCTCCGATCAGGATTTTTTCGACAGAAACCGATCCAGATACCAATCTTTTATTGTTTAAACTTTAATCAGGAGGTCTGTCATAAACAGTTAAATGTAAGCTCTCTGCTCATGGTCACTGTTAATTGAGTTAAAATAAAAGCAATGAGAAATACTGTTGGTAAATTGATACCAGCATAAAATATTTATTTTTAAAGATCTTAAACAATAAAGAGTCCTAATTAAAAGTAGATTAACCCCAGCATGATCCATATTAGGAAAAAGGCTAATAGCCTTCACAAGGAGATAGTGAACTAAGCGTAATGTCAAATTGATATTAAATGCAATCCATAGTAATTACACATTATTTCATTTCTCATTTTATTTATATTTTATGAATTTATTATAATATCTATTTTTTATATTCAATTATTTATTTATAAATAAGCACATTTTCTGTCTTTACATTTTATTAGTTTTCTGTTTGTTTGTTTATCAGTTTTTCCTTTTAGATCGGTTCCCCAGTTCAGTGTTGTCATGTCTGCTGATAATATTGTGCTTTGGGGGGGTATTAAATCAAAACATGGAAACTAGTGATGTCTTCTAGTGATACCTGGCAACCTTAAGTTTAAATGAAGTGAATACACTATGTATTTGAGGTAGTGAAGAGCGTGGAGAGCAGCAGCGTACTCCTTCTGAACAGTTGCTACTCTTGATTATGATTGGTGAGGATTTTTTAAATAAAAGAAGTTTGAATTAAACCCACCTTGTAGCCTTAGCATTATTATTAAATTACTCTGCACGAAGCCGCTAGTCTACATGAGCAGGTGCAAGTTCCAGTCATTTTGCGGGATCAATAAAAGATGGCAGTTTGTGAGATCGGAGAGTTGACAGAAGCAGATGATGTTCAGTGTTACTCGTCATCATAATGGCTTCTCTGCAGAATTTACACACTTGTTCGGTTGACTGAGGAGATGAAAAGCAGTATGAAAGTATCTGTTGCTCGGTGTAGATGCATTTTGGACTTCCTGTAGTTTTTATTCCAATTGTATTATACAACTCCGAACAGGTCACTTGCACCAGTGCGAATAAATATTTAGTCACAGTCGCACAAAGTACTTCACTCGCAAACCCGAGTGAAATGGTCCAACTGTAGGGCCCTGAGTTTATCTGCAAAGTTTTTTCCCGTTTGGCGTGATGATGTTTAATGTCCCCGACAACCTCTCTAGTGCCATTTAGCATCGTTCTAGCTAGTGTCATGATTTCCCCTCGCACAAGCGCTGGAGCTCGCAGAGAAACTGGCAGCTTGAGGGCTAAAATGCTAACATCCGTTTCCGGGTTTTGGCGTTACAAAATTATGTCATCCGTGTGCCGCTCTATGTGATTGACTGTAAGTGTAGGAAGCACTTTATTTGAGTGGAGAAAGCAGCGGAGTTTTCTATGAGTGGAGGACGAACTTTAAACATCCATATCGCAGTCGATTTATGTTCATTTAATCATGGGAAGTCAAAATCGATATCCGATTAATTGTGCAGACCTAATATATAATAATAATAATAATAATAATAATAATAATTGGTGTGACAGCAGGTCAGCAGCCTGTGCACAATGAATGAATGCTGTAATGTAAAGAAAAGCACTCCTCATGCAACTGCCACCATAGTGCTGAAAGAACAGCTCTACTTCAGCACCCCTTCTGTTTGGGACAGCTCAACAGCTCGTGGCTGCAAGGCGGGGTTGCTTAAACAGATACGACTGGTGGTTAATGACCACAGTGGCAGCTGTCCAACATCCTGCAGCCACCAGGACAGTATAAAAGGGCTCTCCACACAGCCAGATGAGAAATCGATTTCCTACCTGTACTGATGCATTTTTTTCTCCCTCAGAAGACAACAGATCCAAAGAAGCCTATTCTCCCTGGCTGCCTCACACTGCTCCTCAGCTGACTGCAATACTTCCTGGGTCCCACCACTACACTGCTCAGCCCTAGTATCAGGGTTCCCTCCTAGGTCCAGACTTGCCAGAGCACCTCTGTACACCTCACTCCCCTCTCCCTTTCACCACCTCACAAAACTTTCCTTTATAAAAAAAAGAGTACTATTTTGCAACAGACCTCCCAACCCACAGTGGATCCCATGCTGCAGCATGTGCTAGGCAGTAACCAGCAGCTGGCTGTCACATCACGGCTGAGTATCTCCTGGCTCACAAGAGCCTTGCCATTGCCACCCCCCTCCCTGACCCCTACTGAGACACCCAGAGACTCATACCCAGAATATCCTGGGAAGTCAACGTCCTAGCCCATGTAGAGGCTTTCGAACACATTGCCCTCCATGGGCATGGCACAAGGAAGATTGGACCCGCTGCTCTCTGGGGAGGTAGAGTCAGCCTACTATGTTCTCTTGATAGAGGATGCAGCCTACAGGGCAGTGAAAGGTGATATCCTAGCCCAGTTGTGCCTGTCACCCAGAAGATGGTGGAAGAGTTTCACTGGTGGACCTAACAACACAAAACCACCTGTACGTGAAGGCAGTGAAGATGTAACCGGGAGAATGGATAAAAACAATGAGCCACATTCCACATAGGGGTCCGAATCTACACAGTCAGGTAATTCAAGCTATAAATCAGAGATTCTGTCAAGATAGTCGCAGCTAGACTTGGTTGCAGATAAGGAAATGACACAATCGTGTAACACAAATGGCCTTGGAAGGGGGTCATTTGGCCGAAGAAGTCACACCAAAGCCATAATTCACCCCCTCGAATGCCACAAGCGGGGTGAGAAACAAGTAGATACCTCGGACCACAGTGTAGGATTACTGGACTTTGTATGTTCCACCACAACCTAGATTAACTACATGACTTTTAAAGCTAATTTAAACAAAGCACCGGAACCAAATGGTTGACAATGGCTAGCTCATCATGACCCTGTGTTAACCCTCACAGAGTAAAGCAGAGAAGATGGGATGGAACCCCCTTATGATAAAATGGAACAGGCCTCCCTTGTTGACTCCCTTGACTCATCTCAAGCCGACAAGCTGAATACTTTATAGGCAGAAACAAAAAAGCAGCTCTGTTAACGATGAAAGAACGATCACCGGTTTGGAGGGCCCTAAAGTATGTGAACGTCAGGAAAGCGGCCGGCCCTTATAGCATTTCTGGCCAAGTAGTGAGATCGTGTACTGATCAGTGACCTGATTTGTTCACTGCCATCTTCAATGAGTCCCTAACTAAGTGTGTGGTCCCCACCTGCTTTAAAAATCTGTTTTCATTCCTGTGTCAAATAACAATAGGCCCTCTTGCCTGAATGACTATCATCCTGTAGCCTTAAGATCGCTTGTCATGAAGGTGTATTACAGGCTCATCAGAAATTCCATATGTGACACCATCACCCCACTCCAGTTTGCCTACCGCCCAAATGAGGCAGCAGCGAAGCTACACCCCACTCGAGATCAACAGGACCCATGTGGAGGGAGTGAGCAGCTTCAGGTATCTGGGAGTACACATCACTGAGGACCTGACCTGGACTCATCACATTCAAGCTGAGGTGAACAAAGCCAGACAATAGTTGAACCATCTGAGACCGCTGAGGAAATTCAGGGTCTCCCCAGCTATCCTGAAAACTTTGTATACTGGGGCATAAAAAGTTTACAGAATCATTGCATCTCACTGTGGTATGGAAACTGCTCAAACCAGGACCACAAAGCCCTGCAGAGAATGGTGCGCTTAGCTGAGCACATCTCCGGGTCTGCTCTCCCCTCTCTGCATGAGAGACTCCACCCACGCCTATAAATATCTGCTCAGCCTGCTGTAATCAGGCAAGTGCTTCCGTAGTCTGATGGCTAAAACCGAGAGGCTCAGAAGGAGCTTCTTCCCTCAGGCCATCAGACTCCTCAACATGGACATGTCCTCCATAAAGATCCCTTAGGACTCTATAAGGACTCCACACACTGCACTGTGTATTGTATTGTTGCTACATGTACATATTGCATATTTTGCACATCAATTTTTGCACATTTCTGTACATATTTCATATCTTTTATCTTATTTCTATTGTTCTCATTAATTTCTCATTTTTATACTTGGTATTTAATGCACAGTCTAAAGAGGAGTAGGCCTGATTTTCATTTCACTGCAAGTTATATACAGTATATAATTGTATATATGACAAATAAAATCTTGAATCTACTAGAAAATGCGCTCTGTGTAGAGCAAACCGACCTCTGTCTAGAGGTGTATTGAGTCTTATAGACTGTTTAAGTGATATCTGGCTTCAAATATAAAGATGACTTTTTTTTTTTAAAAAGACCCACAAATAATCAAGTACAGGGGACATCAGATTACTGTAAATCAGGGTCATTACGCCTGTTCCTTCATGCTTTCAGTGACACTCCTAACCTGAAAGAAGAGAGAGAGAGAGAGAGAGAGAGAGAGAGAGAGAGAGAGAGAACTTGAATCTGATGGAACAGAAGCTGCAAGTCTGGGACGGACCCATTTCCTGACGTACCAGGATTACACAAAAATAAAATAGAAACACGTATGTAATTATAATAAAACAATCTCAAAGATCACTTTTATTTCTGATCCACAGGCCTAATGATTTATAAAAAGATATATCTTCACTGCTCTGCAATCACACGCTTGTGATCATGTGCTTCTGAGGGTATACGGTTACCTAGCAACCAACAGAAAAGTACAACAGCTGTAAAGCTCCTCATTTGTAAGTCGATTTGGATAGAAGCATCTGCTAAATGAATAAATGTAAATGTAAATGAAAAGAATATTTGAGTTTAAATGTTTGTGTTGTATTTATTCCAGCAGCAGTCATTTCATTTAACTCTATTTACCAGTAGCCAAAAAATTTAATTTACGCCTGTTTTGTTAAGTCATTTTCCATTCCGCCGGCGGAATGTACTGGTTAAAGTAGTTTGAGAGAGCAGCCAGTTATTAGATTGAGAGAGAGTTTGTGTGTTCTAACCGAGAAACAGAAGACATGCTCCTTAATATTTATAATAAATGTATAAAACCTCACCACCCAGGAGTATCCACTGCTCATGGCTTCCTCTCTGTCTACCAGCTCTCCCTGGTAGGGTCCGAAGTGTGCACCTACTGGAACAGTCTCCCCCTTATTAAACACCCCCAGACCTGCATCAGGAATACCGGACTTCCGAATCTCTAGTCCAGGAGGAAGAGTTTGTCTGGCTCGGTCAGGGACTCCCATGGGAACAGGAGTATCAGGGATGAAGAGGGGCGGTCCGTGAACCTCACACTTGTTGAAGAAGAAGGATTTGCAATCCTCACAGTCTGGAGGGAAAGAAAATATAATAATGTGAAGAAATAATGCTCAAAATAATTCTTAATAAACTGCAATGAACACAATTAAAGCTTTTAAAGTGCATTTTTACATTTTTAAGTGGGCAGCCATGTACAGCATACGATTTTAAATATTTGTTTTTACATAATAATCATTTAAAATAAGAATAATCAGTGAGTGTGTTACTGAGCTCCTGAGAGGCCTGATGTCTTACAGAGGGAGTCTTTATTGTCAGGATCTTCCTCTTTAATGGAGATAACTTCAGGTGTGGTGTTGAAATCGTCTCCGTGGCTGTAGATGTTCAGCTCCAGCGTCTCCTCTTTCTTCACACAGACTTCTGACACTTCGGATGTTCCTCCATCTGAAGTCTCCATTTTCACGTCCTCACACAGCTAAAGATCAAACAGCAATAACACTTATTCAGCAAACAAAACATCAACACTGTTTATAGATCTGTTTATAAGGTTTCCTAATCTGAACATGTTATTGTTTTTTCTGTAACACAACTCATCATTAAGCTTTACCTGTGAAGGAGCAGGATCAGGAGCCCGAGACTTCCTGGAGGAGCGTGGTCTGTTTCCTGCTGATCTCATTATAACACCTCTAAACAAACATTATTCATCATCACCATCATCATCATAAAAAATAATAATAAGGAGAACAAGAATAAAAACAACAACAAAACAACAACAATAATAATAATATATTTATTCTGTAACAATAAGAGGACATGGGATGAATATTTTATAGGCTTTAACCCTTTAAACAGTAATTAATTTTCTGTTAATGTTTTTAATAAACATTTGAAAACATCAGAAAACATCCTGTTTTAGCTGCCTGGTAACGTGGTAAATGTATAGGAATTGTTTTTATCCTGATTAGTGTAAACTGTCTGTAAAGAGTGACTTAGAACAAGTTAAGATTATTTATAATACTTTAAACACAAATAAACATCTCCCACTAAAACACCTCGCTAAGGCCGAACTACAAATCTCTCCTTATTAGATAAATAGTGTACTACATAGGGTGTACACGGCATTATTTCATACTGAACGTAGTGCACTTAAACAGTGAAGTGGAGATCTATTTGGGATTCGGCCACACAGCTTCAGGTTAACTTACCTCAGGGTTTTAAAGCAGAACGAGGTTTTATATCCACAGAAATAGACACAATAACGTGCTTTTATTTTTTAACTACATCACATCTAACAGTAAATACGAACAGCGACTGACTGACTTCTTCTTCTTCTTCGCTTCTTCTTCTTCTTCTATTGTTTTGTGGCGGTTGGAAACCAGCTTATGGTGCATTACCGCCACCTACTGGGATGGATTGTGAAGTTCAGTTGGCGATATTAAAAAAGTGCACTTTGAAATATATTTTTAATTTTATTATATCTATTCCAGGATTACTTAGCTTTACCACAAACTGAATTATTTCTATATTGTATGCTTCACAATGCAACAACACATGCTCAATTGTTTCTGCCATTTCACAATATATACATCGATCTGACTCACTTTTTCTTATCATGTATATGGAATAATTTAAGATAGTATGTCCTATACAGGGCCAGGATAGTCTCTTCCCAGTGCCTTCCCTACTGTTTGGTTCTTTCAATCCCCACTTCTGATTGTATATTGAACATGTGTCTCCCTTTTGACTCCTTGTTCCACTTTTCTTGCCATTTATCTTTAATGGATTCATTAATAATACTTTTGGCTTCAGTGTTACTTAGTGGGATTTTTTATTATTATATCAATCTCTTCATGTCTCAATGCAGTCTTAGCCAGCCTATCTACCACCTCATTCCCCTTTACCCCTAGATGGGCTGGTATCCATAAAAATGTCATGTTTACTCCGATTTAATTTATTCTATATAGGTTCTGCAATATTTCACATAATAGATCCTGTCTTGATATTGATTTCCCACTATTTAAATTGCATAATGCTGAGTACAAGTCTGAACATACCACTACATTTATAGGATGAGTTTCTTCCACCCACTGTAAAGACACTAGAATTGCCATCACCGCTGTAGTGAATACTGATGTCATTAGACAGCCTTTGAACAATATTGTATTTGAAATAAGGAAGATATGTACAGCTGCTACTGTACACACAGTATCTGGATTTGTTTAACCATCTATATATATTTGGATGTTATTGTAGTAGTTTTGCTTCAGATATTGTCACTATTTCATCTTTAGACAAAATCCTTTCCTTATCATTTATTTTACTGGGCAACTGGAAATCAACCACTCCGTTTATTAGGGCTTTTTTGGCTTATAACTCAAACACTTTCCTGCAGTGGTGGATTGGCGGTTAAGGCTCTGGGTTACTGATTGGAAGGTCAGGGGTTCAAGCCCCAGCACTGCAAAGTTGCTGCTGTTGGGCCCTTGTGCAAGGCCCTTAACCTTCTCTGCTCCAGGAATACTGTATCATGGCTGACCCTGTGCTCTAACCCCAGCTTCCTGACATGCTGGGGTATGTGAAGAAAAGAATTTCATTGTACATATGTTTATCAATAAAGACTCATTATGATAACCATCATACCCAGATGCTACCTGACAGCACCATATACTGGACAAACTTTTAAGAAGTAGCTATTTGTAATTTTTTTTTTAAATAAATGTTTTTTTTTTTCTTGTTCATGATTGAAAGTTAACTTTTTCTAACTCCTCATATATTGTTCACAGGATCAGGATCACTGAATGAGGTCAGGTACGACTGATGATGATGATGTCTGTCATCTGGGTGCAGAAGCTTACAGCATGCAGAAGGAGCACATCCTATACTGCAGACAAAAACAGGAACTGAAGTAAATCTTTTCCGGATGTTCAAAATGCTGCAGTTTCATCAGAAATAAAATGTTTGAAGAATCAGAAGACTAAGAGACAAGATAAAGTCAAAGAGATGGTTTATTATGTGTGCAGACATCCTGGGCCCTCCACAGCCTAAATATCAGACATTCTCAACTAGCTTAGGTACTGGAGTGTGTGTGAGAAGAGACCAGAACAAGATATCGAACAGATATAACTTGAGCAATCATAAACGAAGAGCAAGGACAGATACATAAAAGAGACACATATGCTTTTATGTGATCAGAAATCATATAGGATGGATCAATCATGATTAAACCACATTTGCTTACACATAATCTTGGAAAATAAGAATTTTTTTTTTTTTTTTTAACATTTCGTATTAAAGCACCAAGACTCTCCAAACACATATGCTATGATCCTCTTTGTAGATTTCTGCTTGGCCTTCAATATCAGCATCCCTGTGCTCCTACACGAGAAAATAATCACTTTGCAAGTACCTGGTTTCATCTGTACATGGATTATAAACTTCCATTCCAACAGGAAGCAGTTTATGAGAATCAGTCAGAAAATTTCTGAACCCTGGTCATACACAGATGCATTACAGAGATGCATCTGAAGTTGATCAAATTTGCAGATGACATTACTGTGATTGGTTTCTTCACCAACGATGATTAATCAAAGTAGCACCAGGAGGTTCAACAACTAGCCTCCTGGTGTAGTCAGAACAACCTCATCCATCAACAAGTAACCTCAGCAAAGGATGCATTTCTTATGGCAGTTGACAAAAATCCATCTACCCCAGGTTATACTGATACAATTCTATACTAGTACTATAGAAAGCATTATGTCTGCCTTCACAGTCTGGTTTGGTGCAGCCTCCTCCAAAGAAAAAGGGAACCTGCAACGCACTTCAAGCCTGCTGAGAAAATCATGGGCTGCAGTCTGTCACTACTTGAAGACTTCAGTACATCAGCAGGATAAAGAGGCGAGCAGGAAAACTAATCAGTGACACCTCAGACCCTGCTAATTACCGATTTTAAAAAACAACCATCAGGAAAGCGATTCCGCTACCTGATTACTTATTAAATTAATAAATTCTTTGTCATGATTATTTATGGTTGCTATTATTTATATATATATCTCACACTTGTTCCAACAACTTTTAATGCACCATGAACTGCATCTAGCTGCTATTTCTACCTCCACTGTAATGTAAATTACAACTGAGCCTGCAGTTGCTGCTTATGGTGTAATATTTGTATATTAGGATGGTAATTATGTTGTGTTGTCTGAGATGTGTGTTGAATGTACGTGCTGTGACCAAACACCAGGAACACTTCCAAATACATGTAACTATATTTGGCGAATAAAAAGATTCGATTTAATTTGACAAGTTTAAATCATGAAATGTCTCAGAGTAAGTGCACTTGTGGGTCTTAAAAGTAACTGAATAAGCAAACGTCTTTCCGCACAGTGAGCAAAGATACGGCTTCTCTCCAGTGTGAATGCGCTGGTGTGTTTGAAAATTACCCAGTTGAGTAAAATTCTTTCCACACTGTGAGCAGTAATACGGCTTCTCTCCTGTATGAACGCGCTGGTGGAGCTGAAGATCATCCTTTCGAGTAAAACTTTTTCCACATTGTGAGCACTGATATGGCTTCTCTCCTGTGTGAGCGCGCTGGTGTTTTCGGAGAGTACACTGCTGAGAAAAACTCTTTCCACACTGTGAGCAGTGATACGGCTTCTCTCCTGTGTGAATGCGCTGATGTTGTTGTAGAGTGCTCTGATGAGTAAAACTCTTTCCGCATAGTGAGCAGTGATATGGCTTCTCACCTGTGTGAATGCGCTGGTGGAGTTGAAGAGTACCCTTTCGACTAAAACTTTTTCCACACTGTGAGCAGTGAAAAGGCCTCTCTCCTGTGTGAATACGCTGATGTTTTCGTAGAGTACTCTGTTGAGTAAAACCTTTTCCACACTGTGAGCAGAGATGCAGCTTCTCTCCTGTATGAATCCGCTGGTGGGTTTTGAGGGCGTTCTGATGACCAAAACTCTTTCCACAATCTGAGCAGTGGTGAATTTCCTGCTGTACGTCATTGTGAGAAGTATCAGAACTGAGAGAATTAGATGATGCTGACTGCCTACTGGAGCCTTTGGAGGGAATCTCAATGTCATTTTTAATCTCTCCTGATTCTCGCGGTCTCGTATAAACTTCGTAGTGGCATCTCTGGATGTGTTTGTGGAGGTCAATTTGTGATGCATAGGTAAGAGGACATGCGGAGCAGGAAAAGACTTCCAACAGAGTGTTGTTTACTTCTGGAGAAATATATCAGAAAAAATATCAGAAAGTCAGTGTGAAATGAAAAAAATGATGAAACTATTGCTAGGAATAACACTATATGGCCAAAAGAATGTCGTCACCTGACAATCACATATACAGTGCATCCAGAAAGTATTCACAGCACTTCACTTTTTCACCTCCCAGAACACCACCCATCTCTGCAGCACTCCACCAATCAGGCCTGTATGGTACAGTGGACAGACGGAAGCCACTCCCCAGTAAAAGGCGCATGACAGCCTGCCTAGAGTTTGCCAAAAGGCACCTGGAGGACTCTCAGACCATGAGAAACAAAATTCTCTGGTCTGATAAAAAAAGATTGAACTCTTTGTCCTGAATGGCAAGCATCATGTCTGGAGGAAACCAGGCACCAGTCATCACCTGGCCAGTACCATCCCTACAGTGAAGCACGGTGGTGACAGCATCATGCTGTGGGGATGTTTTTCAGCGGCAGGAACTGGGAGACTAGTCAGGATCGAGGGAACAATGAATGCAGCAATGTACAGAGACGTCCTTGATGAAAACCTGCTCCAGCGCACTCTGGACCTCAGACTGGGCTGAAGTTTCATCTTCCAACAGGACAACGACCCTAAGCACACAGCCAAGATAACGAAGGAGTGGCTACAGGACGACTCTGTGAATGTCTTTGAGTGTCCCAGCCAGAGCCCAGACTTGAACCCGATTGAACATCTCTGGAGAGATCTAAAAATGGCTGTGCACCGACGCTCCCCATCCAACCTGATGGAGCTTGAGAGGTTCTGCAAAGAAGAATGAGAATACCTGCCCAAAAATAGGTGTGCCAAGCTTGTAGCATCATACTCAAAAAGACTTGAGGCTGTAATTGATGCCAAAGCTGCTTCAACAAAGTACTGAGCAAAGGCTATGTTCATGTGCTTTTTTTTGTTTTTTTATTTTTCAAAAATTTGCAAAGATTTCAAACAAACTTCTTTCACGTTGTCATTATGGGGTATTGTTTGTAGAATTTTGAGAAAAATAATTAATTGAATCCATTTTGGAATAAGGCTGTAACATAACAAAATGTGGAAAAAGTGAAGCGCTGTGAATACTTTCTGTATGCACTGTATATGTGGTTCTTCCCTAAAATGTAGCCACGAAGTTTGAAGCACACATTTGTCTAGAATGGCTTGGAATACTGAAGCATTAACATGGTTCCAACTCTTTTAAAGACATTTTCCAGGACTTTTCCCAGACATTTTTAATGACGCACATAGTGTGATTACCCAGATTGTTCAGTGCCCCAAGTAGTTTAGACACTAGTGACTACAGTCTGACTATTGTCCAAATACAGATTTTGTATAAAGAAAAAAATTACTGTATTAACAAAAATCTGCATGTCATCTTTTAAAATAATAAATTGTCTATCTGTATTAAGGTTGTGCCAATAGACAGTGATATTGGGGATCGGCGATAGTCAGAGATATCTCCGATAACTGATGCCTTTAATGGTATGTTGAGATGATATTTGGCTAATTTTCCCCAATGGTAACAATACAACGGTCCACAGGTGTGCCCTCTCTCTATTAAGTTTAAAACTATGCTATGTACACAACATCTGTGTGTATGTAGGTACTCATGCGATATATTCTTGTGATTCAAATGAAACAAAACATTTCAAGATACAATCACAACAGCAGGTACAATCAATGTCTCGGTCAGACCACCAACATACAAACAAACAATTACAAAATTGAGGCATCTCACCTATGAAGCCTCACAGTAGTCCACTGAGCGATAACATCCTGACAAAAACCAGTCTTTTTACATTGGCAAAGGTCCAAATGATTCAATCAAAAAATATTTCATTCAAAACACATTGTAACATAAATAAATACCCACGGACTGTTGCTGCGTCATTTCAAATTACCGACAGATGTGCCAAATCTTTCACATGTTCTCCGTAATAACTTTAGTTCACATGAAAGCATTACCAACATCTTTATTTCAAAATGGCTGCTGGGGAGATTTTGCTTGTCGCCTCATTTGAGCATACAGGAGCTTCCATGTCCTGTCCATAGCCTTCAATAGCCAATGAGAATCCGTGATAAAATGAAGTGCCTTTCCTTCGTGAAAAACTTGAGACTATAGCGACCAATTATGTGGATGATTGGCACATCATATAACCAATGAAATTCTTAAAGAATTTCAGTAGTGTTTTACTGGGAAGTTTCAACATTTCAACTTAAACGTCTGTGCAAAAAGCTGGCTAAGCAATGCTAAGTGCTTTGTGCTTCAGTACTTAAAAGGTGAAAAGTGTAGTTTTGTGACTAACTTTTGGAAGGTGAATTATGTAAAAAACAAAAACACTTGCTCCAATATGTGCTGGAAGAAAGTGATGAGTCTGAGGATGACGTTTCAGTAGTAAATAGTGAGGAATCATATTGATTCCGAAGCAGAGGCAACGTTTCTGGAGGGAAGAGACATTACTCTCAACAAGAAAGAATTTTATTACAATAAAATATTATAAAAACTGTATATATAATTAAAATAATATATAATAAATGCTTAAATAAATAAGAAAATAAATGAGCAAATGAAAATTATTGCCCTGCCCCCGTGCGCGATAATATCGTGTATCGGGGATCTCACAGGCTGACGATAGGACGATCGGACTATGGAGAAGATCACCCTACACTAATCTGTATACGAAATTTGAGCTCTCTCTCTCCATTATGGACCACTCAATAAATGAACACACGTGCCATCTTGTTTACAGCCCACCAGAAATCCCAACATAACATGCCTAATAATCTCTCCCTCTCTCTTTCTGTCGAACAAACGCATGATACTCCTGAAATACCAATGATCCTGACCCCTTCTGCTCTCCGGACCTTCAATTTGTCATGTCGGGTCAAGATTCTACTGATGTCCCTGAGTGAAACCATCTAAGCATAGGTTTAGATAGATTATTTTGCTGTCATTGCTGTGCTGTGCTCATATTTTGGGACAATAAGACAAACATAATTAGTAAAAAACAGGCAGAAGCTACACGATTTTGCATTACACATAGATCAAGACCTTATGCCAACAAGTCATGTCAAGTGATGTAACAAAGCACCCTCTTATCACTCTCTGGTAATCTACTTCTAGATTTTAAGTGACTGAAAACTCAGTAACATATAATTAAAACAACAACAACAAAGTGTCATTTTAAGGTTGGCAGCAAAATGCAAATTTGTTTGCAACACCGTTGCTAGGCATGGTTGACGGGTCTAATGTTAGTCAAGCTATCTGATTTAATTAGTTTTTCCAAAATACAAAGAACAGCTTCTGAACTGAGAAATAATACATAGCAACTTCAGATACTGGAGCAGGAGCAGCTATGGACAGAAATAGCCATAGTTCCAGATCTCAATCCGATCAAGCATCTGTGAGATGTCTGGACAAACAAGTCTGATCCATAGAGACCCCACCTCACAACTTACAGGACTTAAAGGATCTGCTACTAAAGTGTTGATGCCAGATACCACAGCACACCTTCAGGAGGTCTTGTGGAGTCCATGCCTCGACGGGTCAGAGCTGTTTTGGCAGAACAGGAGGGCTTACACAGTCTTGGGCAGGTGGGTTTTATGTTATGGCTGATCGATGTAAATGAGTAATTTGACTAGACAGAAGCAGGAGAAGCATCCAGTGTGCTTTACTTCACCTCTTGTAGTCAGTAGGAATGAAAAATGGTTCTGTGTTCCAGTTAAGAAAAACCTTGAAGTACACAGCTTCCTTCATCTCAGTTCACAAGGGCAGCAACCAGATACTGAGGTTTTAATTCATAAAATTAGTTTTAAAATCCAATAAATCATAAAAATCACTATTTTATGGTTGTAAATTTACCATTTGAGGATTTTTGGTTCCAGAGGTAGTCAAAAGTAGGATTGAGATCTTTGGTGTTCTCTTCTTTGTACCACACCAAGAGCTCCTGTCCTGGGTTAATGGGTCGACAACAACGGTACAGAATCCCCCCTTGATATGGAAATGCCACAAGATTTTGCTCTTCTGCATTATGAGCACAATTCACAAACCTAAAAGAATAAGGCAAAGCAGCAGATAAGGTACAAATAAAAATAAAATATATCGGGGAGATATCAGTGACGAGAGAAAGAAAGTTCTTCCAACAAATGAGGAACTATGAAAACCTCACCCCATCCAGTTATCATCCATCTCTCTCTTGGCATCAATGTGTTCTTTACACTGCCTGCTTCTGTACATCTGCAAATAAATGACACATTTACATTTTATTCATTAAATGAACTATAATATAGGCAGGAAATATTTCTATGTTCAGTCAAAGTACTTGATGCTGCTGCTGTAATTAGTTGGCTGTTGTTAATGATGATGATCATAGATTAGGAGACGGATAATAGATGAATGGTGAATCTATTATTCAATGGTGAATGGCCAATGAATGAAGATAATTAATCCTCTTGTTCCTGTTTATAGGTGTGCTGTTTCCTCACCCACACACCTGAAAAACCCTCTGCAAACAACCATAAATATCAAGCTCTTGGTGCTAACCTGCTAACAAACCATATTTACCAACCATCCATATATAAAGATGAGTACCAATAATAGTACTTACATTTGAGTGTAAAAATATCAAGTTCCTCAAATCAGGATATGAACATGAAAGCAACGCTGAGAAAGTTCCTCCATGAAGATAGAAGCTACGTCTGAAATTGCGTACTGTACCAGTACATACTGAATTCGATGCAGTACCTACTGCATGGCCGTTGAAACCCCTACTAAAAGCATCTACTCAAGACCAGCAAGAGGTTACCCAGGAATTGGTGAAAGGGCTCAGAGCAGCCGTGGAGGAACTGTTAACCCTCGCCAAATTAAGCATGCCCCTGCTGGGATAATATGCATGCATGGAGATAACAGAGAGGTCCCCACCACCAAGGTCGAGGCTGTGAACTGAAGACATGAGTTATTAGTCAGGTTGGTACTTTGAAAAAAAAAATGGATATAATTCCTAAATGGTTATCTTTGTTAAATCCCTTGAATTAAAGTTGAAAGTCTACACTTCAATTACATCCTGACTGCTTCGTTTCAAATCCATTGTGGGGATGTACAGAGGTAACATTACCAAAATTCTGTCGCTGTCCAAACACTTATTTTTCCTGACCGTATGTGGAAAAGGTCAAGGGGTGAAACTATAAGGATATAAACATGTTACTTGGAGAAATCTATTGGCTCTACTGCAGGAATAAAATACTGCTGATAATCTACAACAGCTAATTGTTATGCCATGGCAAGCAGATGGCACTGTGGCGCTGCTTACTAGAGACTGAACTGGGTGGACACGTGACGTTTGTTTTGGTTTGTTCACTTCATGTTCGAGTTTGTCGTTAATTTGCCCCAGGTGTCCATGTTTAGTATTAATTATGTTGGGTATTTAAACCCCTCTGGTGGATGCGCACATCACGCGATATTATTATTGATAGCTGCATACCTGAGAGTGAGAGTCACCAGTATTGAGGGAGTAGCATCTAGGTTTAGCATGCTAAGCGGTCTTTGTTGTCATGTCCCGTTTCCTGCCTCAATTCTAGTTTCATGTTTACTCACTAGTCCTGTATAGACCACGCTCTCTGTGTTTTGTTGTTTGTTTGTGTGGATTGTTAATAAAGACAGTGCTCCTGCGCTTACTTGCTGCCAACTGTCCTGTTTCGTTACACTAATCTTTTAGGAAATAGTTCTTACATCAAGCTCACCCACTTTGTTTCCAACATTCCTTTATGTCTACATTAAAGTTTTTACCTCCTTCCGCTGGATAAATTTACATTTGCAGCATTTGGGAGACTCTCATCAAATTACATCAGAGTCTAAGAATACCATCAAGTTATAAGGACTTGGTACGAGTTACACAAAGAGTTTAAATGTTTGTGTTGTATTTATTCCAGTAGCAGTCATTTCATTTAAAGTAGTTTGAGAGAGCAGACAGTTATTAGATTGAGAGAGAGTTTGTGTGTTCTAACCCAGAAACAGAAGACATGCTCCTTAATATTTATAATAAATGTATAAAACCTCACCACCCAGGAGTATCCACTGCTCATGGCTTCCTCTCTGTCTACCAGCTCTCCCTGGTAGGGTCCGAAGTGTGCACCTACTGGAACAGTCTCCCCCTTATTAAACACCCCCAGACCTGCATCAGGAATACCGGACTTCCGAATCTCTAGTACAGGAGGAAGAGTTTGTCTGGCTCGGTCAGGGACTCCCATGGGAACAGGAGTATCAGGGATGAAGAGGGGCGGTCCGTGAACCTCACACTTGTTGAAGAAGAAGGATTTGCAATCCTCACAGTCTGGAGGGAAAGAAAATATAATAATGTGAAGAAATAATGCTCAAAATAATTCTTAATAAACTGCAATGAACACAATTAAAGCTTTTAAAGTGCATTTTTACATTTTTAAGTGGGCAGCCATGTACAGCATACGATTTTAAATATTTGTTTTTACATAATAATAATTTAAAATAAGAATAATCAGTGAGTGTGTTACTGAGCTCCTGAGAGGCCTGATGTCTTACAGAGGGAGTCTTTATTGTCAGGATCTTCCTCTTTAATGGAGATAACTTCAGGTGTGGTGTTGAAATCGTCTCCATGGCTGTAGATGTTCAGCTCCAGCGTCTCCTCTTTCTTCACACAGACTTCTGACACTTCGGATGTTCCTCCATCTGAAGTCTCCATTTTCACGTCCTCACACAGCTAAAGATCAAACAGCAATAACACTTCTTCAGCAAACAAAACATCAACACTGTTTATAGATCTGTTTATAAGGTTTCCTAATCTGAACATGTTATTGTTTTTTCTGTAACACAACTCATCATTAAGCTTTACCTGTGAAGGAGCAGGATCAGGAGCCCGAGACTTCCTGGAGGAGCGCGGTCTGTTTCCTGCTGATCTCATTATAACACCTCTAAACAAACATCATGAGAGGAACATTCTATAGACTTTAACCCTTTAAACAGTAATTAATTTTCTGTTAATGTTTTTAATAAACATTTGAAAACATCAGTCATCATAACGTGGTAAATGTATAGGAATTGTTTTTATCCTGATTAGTGTAAACTGGCTGTAAAGAGTGACTTAGAACAAGTTAAGATTATTTATAATACTTTAAACACACAAATAAACATCTCCCACTAGAACACCTCGCTAAGGCCGAACTACAAATCTCTCCTTATTAGATAAATAGTGCTCTACATAGAGTGTACACGCCATTATTTCATACTGAATACGGTGCACTTAAACAGTGAAGTGGAGATCTATTTGGGATTCGGCCACACAGCTTCAGTTTAACTTACCTCAGGGTTTTAAAGCAGAACGAGGTTTCATATCCACAGAAATAGACACAATAACGTGCTTTTATTTTAAATACATCACATCTATCGGTAAATACAAACAGCGACTATCCGAAAGATGCTATTGTGATGATTAGCTCGGATAAAGATGCTCAGGCGAAAAGTGCCTTTTTCTTCTCCAACGTTTAATGGCGGTTGTAGAAGCAGCTACTGGGCGCGTTACCGCCACCACCTGGACTGGAGTGGAGTTTCATGTTGGAAGTGGCCTATCCTTCTACTGATTTATAACTTCTACTGATTATAATTGACTGTGAAAAAAATGTGAAATGGTACATGCTTGAACACATTTAGTTCTGAACCAATGTCTGTGCTGGAAACAATGCAAACAATTTTACCTAAAACAATTATGATGGTAGTTTTCAATCTACATCTGTATTGTAACAGGATCTTGAACTGAAACCAAGACATTCTCATTCATTCATATTCATTCTCTCTGAAGCAAGCCGGTGGCGACGGTGGCAAGGAAAAACTCCCTAAGATGTTAAGAGGAAGAAACCTTGAGAGGAACCAGACTCAGAAGGGAACCCATCCTCATCTGGGTAACAACGGATAGTGTGGAAAGTTCATTATGGTTTTATATGGAGTCTGTTTTGCCTTAGAAGCAGTCGTAGTCCCAGCAATCTGGAATTGGAGTATATGAGAGCTCCATCCAGAGGTAGGACATCCGAAACGGATCAGGCAGGTCCGGAGAGCAGTAAGGATCAGGATCTCTAGACAGAAGGAGAGAGGGAGAGAAAAGATTGTTAGGACTGTGCTTAGCGTAACAGAAAGTCTAGTCAGGGTAGGCTTGAGTAAAGAAATATGTTTTAAGCTTAGTGATTTTTAAGCACAGCGAGACTGTGTCTGAGTTCCATAACTGTGGGGCTCTACAAGAGAAAGCTCTTCCCCCTGCTGTAGCCTTCGCTATTCGAGGTACCGTCAAATATCCTGCATCTTGTGATATAAGTAGGCGTGGTGGGTCATAGAAAACCAAGAGGTCACTTAGATACTGTGGCGCAAGACCGTTTAGTGCTTTATAGGTTAATAATAGTATTTATAATCAATGCATGATTTCACTGGGAGCTAATGCAGTGTGGATAAGATCAGGGTGATGTGGTCCTATCTTCTGGTTCTAGTTAGGACTCTAGCAGCTGCATTCTGCACTGGAGTTTGTTTATGCTCCTACTGGAACATCCAGACAGTAAGGCAGTACAGTAATCTAGCCTAGAGGTGAAGTAAGCATGAATTAATATTTCTACATCATGTAGCGACCATATAGTTCTTATCTTAGAAATATTTCTGAGATCAAAGAAGACTATCCTAGTAATATTATGTACATGAGCATGAAATGATAGACTGGAGTCAACAATCACACCAAGGTCTTTTACTGCTGCACATGATGAAACAGAAAGAACATCCAGAGTTACTGTGAGATCAGAAACATTACTTCTAGCTACGTGGTCCTAGTACAACTACTTCTGTCTTATCAGAATTAAGTAAAAGGAAGTTAGTTAGCATCCATGTCCTTTACACATTCCTCAACTTTAGTAAGCTGCTGTCTGTCCTCTGGCTTCGCTGAAACATACAGCTGTGTATCATCAGCATAACAGTGGAAGATCAGTCCATGTTTATGAATAATTTGACCTAGAGGGAGCATATATAAAGTAAAAAGCAGTGGGCCTAAAACAGAACCTTGTGGAACACCAAATTTAACCTCTGTATGCGTGGAGAAGTCTCCATTTACATCTACGAACTGATAGGTCTATAGCTGGACAGTTGAGAGGGGTCAAGGTCAGGTTTTTAATCAGGGATTTAATAACTGCTAATTTGGATGAAAGTGCTATAAAAGTGCAGACCACTGAGAGAGAATTTGTTACTCTTTATTTGTTTTATGTGTACTTGCAATAGAAGATAGATAATATGCACGGTCATGCCATGTAGATTAGCACATGATGTTTCTTGTCTCTCCTCTCTGGGAGAAAAACATGTTTTTGTCTTTGAGTGTCTGCACATCGGACCTTGAAACCACCAAGAACTCCTTTGCTCCTGACTCGCAGATGTCAGAGACTCCTTATCTTAATCTTATATTCGTGCATGTGAGAGACGAGAGGACAGAGGAGCGCTCTCATCTTCTATCCTGTATTCATCTCTCTCTGTAATAAAACATCTACACCTGAGAGGACGAGTCTGAATTTCCACCACACCATTTACCATAATAACTATCTATATTCTGTGTAAAATCTATCTATATATATAACCTAATCTATATTCTGTTTTAGACAGACAGATGGACAGATAGATTGACTTTTACTGTGTTTTTGTACTTTTTTAAATTACGTTTCATAAGTTTTAGGACTTTTATAAAACTATATAATGGACAGGTATGGAACATGAATGATCAAAAATGTTTCTGAACACTATAACTACTTTGAACAAGATAACTAGGCTGTAATAACGTGGACTATTTTACATGTAAAAGATGTTGCATTATATTCATCTTGCATTCTAAAAAGATTGAATGATGAATGACGTAAATTGGGATGAAGGGAGCGTTTCATTATCCATGTTATTGTTAAATCTCCGGCTCTCTGTCCCTCACTGAACAAAGCAGACACAGAGAGAGGCGTGAGTACAGCAGGAAAGCAAGACCTCGTGCTTGCAGGACAGTACTGGTGATATCTGGAAAGTTGCTACGGTATGTCCAAAAAGTCACTAGATTTGTCGCTAGGTGCTTCTTTTTAGCAAAAAAAAAAGTTGCTAAAAGGGTCTGAAAAGTCACTAACTTGGCAACACTGGTCTGCACTGACTAGTGATGTGTTATTCATGGACAATTCGTTCATTTTGAATGAATCTTTAATATGACTTGGGAACAACGAGTTGTCAAATGTTTTAATTTCTCAATTAGAACTACATTTGTTACTTTAGGGCCACTGCGGTAAGGTTTAATCTGGAACTTCATCACTTAAAAGTCTGATCTGAAGTGAGCACAGGAACTTTCTCTGAATAAATTCATGGCTAAACTGCTCCCCTTCATTTTCATCCCCAGACTTCCACAACAGTTTCTCCTCCAGGTCTATGGCCCTAAACAGGAAACCTAACTCAGACTCTTTGGGTTAATGTAAAATGCTCATGAGCCTGTGCAGTAAGTCTGATTAGGAATCAATTTTGTAGTGCCCCCTTAATATAGGGGTCTTCATGGTGGGGAATGTGAGGTCTCTCTTTAGCTCAAGCAACTCTCTTAGATGGAACCCTGGAGTCACAGCCCTAATGACTCCTTTAATGACTTCAGCTTTAAAATTCTTTTCCCAAGGGTGACCAGACTGTCATGTAACTAACTCCTTCCTGCTTGTTCTTTGTTGGTTACTCTTAAATCTTTCCTCCAGCACTTCAATCTGTTCTACCAATATGTGGCAGGCATCAACTTGTGCCTGTTAGAGCTCTGCATACTCTCTTTTCACTTTTCCATTTCATCAGGCGCTGTTGGTGGGTCCTCTGACTTCATAAAACACAGAAGTTCACCAAGGCATGTCCTGAAAACTGTTCTGTATCTTCACTGTCCTTAATTCCCTCGAATGTTTTCTCTACCAGCCTTATATATGCTTGCCTTGAAATCCATCGGCAGCTGGTTTGCTGCAATTTAGATACAGACACACCTTGACAAGTTTTGATTTGTCTAATGTCAGGAGTTTAGAACTTAGATACTCCTGAAGTTGTTCCATTTCTTTCGTTTGAAGCATAGTCTTGACAGTGTATTTTGTCCTGTTTGACTGTGTTTTCTAATCAGCTTCCAATCAGCACCATAATTATGTTGAACACACAGAAGTGGTGTTTTCATGTGGCACATATTTTCTTTTATTATTGTCACACTTTGCAAAATCAACAAACACACATGAGATTAAACTCTATTTTGTGTTTCAGCAATATGGGCAGTGTTACCTCTTCATATGAAAGTGTTATCTGTTATAAAAGTGGTTAAGTGGTTAAGCTGTTGGCCTCCTGATCAGAAGGGCATGAGTTCAAATCCCAGTACTGCTAACCAGCCACTGCTGGGCCCTTGAATAAGGCCCTCAACTGCTCAGTTTTACAAATGAGATAAATGTAAGTCACTCTGGCTAAGGGCCAAATGTTAAAATGTAAATGTTTTGAGTCAAAGAGTTGGTTTATTATGCACACGAAGACAGCCCGAGCAACAGTCTCTAGTCTCTTAGTATAAATATAAGTTGGATACAGTTAGCTTTTATACTGAGGTGTATGTGCAAACGACATACCTAAGGCTAATAAGAGAAAAACATGAGAGAAAAACCACAAGACAAAAGCATAATCAAGAACAGAAACATCTTGACAAAAACATAATTAAGGACAGAAACCCAAAAGCACCATTAGACCATGAGTAAGCAAAAATCCCCTTGAAGTGATCTTAAATGATTGAATCATGCAACATAAATATGGAAAATAAAGGGAAAAATTAGAATATTTCATATTTCTCCCCTCTATTATCATCCATTAAAGCATGCTTAAACTTCCAGTACTAGTCTACATACTATACACTGTATTGTACTTTACTGTGCGCTGGCCGGGTGATCTATCTACATATCCTAAAATAAGGTTTTACTCATTTACCACGTGCCAGGCATAGAAAAAATGTAGGCATTAGGCATATGGTTACGTGAGGTTAAGATAAGAGTGGTCCCGTGACAAGATCAATGAACATCAACTGCTGAACCTGGCAGGCAATTCACTATAGGGAGTGCTACCACACAATCATTACGTACCTGAAGCGCCTAAAATACAACATTTATTGATCGATAGCCAATTTATCTAAAGGACCCAATTAAGAGATACAAACCTCAATTGAGTGAGTTGTGAACTTTAGTTGGGCTCGAGATGGATGAGAGACACCTCTTACATGATATTTGTTTAATTATATGGTTATGCTACATAATGCCTTAGAAATTTCACCTACTGAGTGTGACCCAGCCTTTTTCTACAGTTTTCTACACACCAAGGACACAGATCGATTGATGAAGTCAGTGACACTATGAGGAGGGTGGTAGGTTTGATTACAAACCGAGAAGCCTAGAATACAACATTAAGTGATGACTGCTTGTGAGGAATGAGGAAACATCTTTGTGTAGCAAAGCACGTGTGTCACAGGCTGAAATAGTGTGTCCTGCCCACACAATGCCAGACTAAACACTTACTGAGGAGTGCAAACCTCGCAGCATGAGAACAGAGTGTTCTGAATTAATGTAAACTAAGTTTGCAAAGTTTCCCTAATCATCATCAGAGCCTAACACAGAACTGGTCAGATGCTGACACCTTAATAGCATCAAAAGAATAAATCTGAGTGGAAGTGTCCGAAACCTCAAATTTACCATTTTATATATAGAAAATTTCCGACCCCTTACTAAGATTATCAGTACCTATAAGCACAGAACCTGAATGATGACCCAAAAAGTGTAGGTTTTGCTGATGTATCTTTAAGAAAACCTTAACCTTCATGTGAGACTTTAACTGATGTATTTCTAACTCTTGGATTTTAACTGTGTGAGATAGATAAGTCGTTATAGCATGAACTGAGCATGAAAATTACAACTTTTACAGGTGTTCCCCACACCGTAGGGGACTTGGGCTTCTTAAAATACCTGATCAAACGACCTTTAGGCCGAGTGGCCGTTTATTGCTGTATAATGTTATACCAGTGACTGTGACTAATTTGTAATCAATGATGTTGCCTGAAGGTTCTGCTCAAAGTATAGAATCAAAGTCAGTCTCTTGTGTTGTGATGTTGGCAAGGATGGATGGGTCTTGCTTCAGCACAGCGTGTACAGATCGTGAACAATGCTGAGGCGCAGAATGGGGCCAACTGGGAGTCAGAAGGAACCCAATGTATAGTCTCTTGGTTCTCTTGTAGCACCCACACCAACTTCAGAGATAACTCACTTTGTTTTTCCTGCAAAAGCAAAGAAACAAACCCCAATGCCTAAATGCAATCAAATCCTCTCAAAGCTCTCCTCTTAGAGCCACCCAAACTGTCACTATTTAGGTGGTAATACCACTTTACAGTATGATACATGTATCCACATCTTACATTTTTGATCATCACCTACTGTCCTGGCACAATAGCATGTCCACCCTTTTGCAATTAGGTCCACACCTCTTGGACACAAGTTTTCCACAGAGCTATCAGCTTACATTGAGCTCTTGAAAATACTTCATTAGCATCTCTGATGTAAGATGCAAACTGATTGTCCCCGGTAGGGCCATCGGTTGACCCCTCTTGTGGGTGTGGATTGATTACTCCACAAAACAGCAGGCAATGCATACACCCACAAGACCCCACTTTGGTGTAACTTGGACAATACATTTTTCAAAGTCTGGTTTGACACTGAACCTGTCCAGAAGCCTGAGGCCTGTATGGACAGTGAAGCTTACATTGAACGCTTAGCATTCTCATAACTTCCTGCACAACGTCGTGTTTCCCCATGTAGAAGGGAATTGGTGAACCATACTCTGGACACTCACATGTCCTAGACTGTGGATTTGTTGAGCTAATATGGTAGCAAAGACTCAGGAGCCACATATCAACCTCCTTTCATCCATGTGCCAGCAAAATCTAGACTTAAACCCTTGTCCACAAATAACCACACCTTTTTTTAAGGTTTTGAGATTGTGGAAGATAGACTGAGACAGAAGGAAGACTGCACGCTGCTTTGGCTGCAGTATCGGCCATAGCATTACCTCAACCCTCAAACAGTTTTGAGATAACAATGCGCCTTAACCTTAACCACAGCTAAACATGTTGGATTTTCATATGCCAACAAAAGGTCAGACACAAATGAGGCATGTTTGGTGGGCGTGCCTGCAGCTGTCAAAAAGGCACTTCCACACCAGATACTGTCAAAATCGTGCAAAACACCAAAGGCATATTGTGAATCTGTGTAAACTTTAGTAGTACTGCCAGTAGCTAAGATACAGGCATTAGTTAAAGACAAGTTTGGCAAGCTGGGCTGAGAGATGATCAAGGAGGTGACCCTGAGCAATCACTCTGTGTGATGAGCAAACAGCCCATCCAGCATGTCTGCACCCATTCAGAACTTGAGCTGAACCATCTGTTAAAATAAATAAATAAATAAATAAATAAATAAATAAATAAATAAAATCTTGTTTGGATTTTCCAGAGGAATCTGAGAAATGCTCAAAGGCAGTGAGTGTGAATGCATCACCCAATCATGAACGTGATCAATCTATACCCACTCATCTTGGGTATCAGACATTGCAGTTGCATCATTAGCAATGAGGGATTGGTGACCTTGGCCCTCTGCAGGGGAATTTTAGGTGTTGTAAGAATGCTGAGCCAATTGCCCCATCTAATTGAGCTTTGGCAAAGTTAGCTTCATGAAAATGGACACAAAGATGTGTGAACAATGCTAATAATTCTTTGTTATACAATTCCATACCAGGTGGGGCTAAAAGGCTAAAGGTAGAACCACTGAATCTTTAGGGTCACCACAATGCCAAAGTAGGGCTTTGTGGGAGTCATGTCCATTGGTACTGATCACCATCAAAGAAGAAAGCTAACCATGGCTGACTATCTAGATGTAAAAAAACAGACAAAAAAAAAAAAAAAAAAAAACATTATCCATATCAAGAAAACAGTGTGTATATAATTGGAATTCTATCAAAAACGGTGTTTGGGTCAGCTACACGTGGTGGAATGCGATCAATACAGGTTTTAGTGACCAGATAATCAACTGTCAATCAGCAGCAGGAGTTTTCAGCATTTCCTGCTTTCCTCACAGGACAGAGAAGAGGAGGAGCTGTTTTAACACGGATGCCTCGGTTGACAAAATCATTGACAGTTATAATTATCGAATTCTCTGAATAGCTTCCCTTGAAATGGGGTACTGTTTTGTCATGGGAGGCGGCGCACTTGTAAGATGTACTGTTTCTATGACTAGTAGCCAGCAGTCCTTCTCATCCTTAGCCCAAATAGGAACAGTAGCAATCAAGGGATCTGACACCTGAACTGCAAGAACAGAGTTCAATTTTAGCTGGCTCAAAATCCAAATGCATGTGTAATTGTGAGATAACATGAATGCCCAAAATAGGAGAGGTGCTAATCTGTGCTGCCATAAGAGAGATGTCAAGTGACTTAGGGCCAAAACATAAACAAACAGGTTCATTTATATAAGTGTGAGTTTTCTCCTATCACACCAAAAATGATGATATTCGTTCTAGTTAAACGCATACCAAAGTCTCAAGCCATCTCAATAGGAATGACTGATATTTGTGTCAGTCAAAATACTGTATTCTTTATCATTCAGAGTGATTATCACATACAATACAATGTCATCTTGCTCATGTGTAATTGGCTGCAAAAATGCTCTCACAGAGGACATCTCTAAAAAGGATGAGACTGTCCAGCAGGTGGAGGTGGGGGAAAAGATTCTGAGTGGGAGGGATGTTGTATCAGCTGAATTAATTGCCCTGCTGCCACTGGCAAGAGAGTCCTGCCTTGTGAGTCAGGCTGAGAGACTCTGGAAGTCGGAGCGCATTTCTCACTCCGCTTCTTCAGGTAAGCTTTCTTTTTACAACATGCTCGCTCCCAGTGCTCCTGCTTATGATGGTACTGGCACACATCTTGCTGAACAGATTGAGCATTCACAGCATTCAGCAGGCATGAGTTTTCATATTTGAATCTTTTTCACAAGCCGCAAGGCTATCAGAAAGAATACTGAAGCATATGCTATGCCACTTGGGGTTTAAGATCATCAGAGCCTTGTGCAAGTCAGGTTTTAAGACATCAGCCCATTGCTACCAGCAGCGTGGCTGCAGAGAACATCAGAAATTTTGTATAATATCCACATAGCATAAACACTTGAGCACAATGCTGGGTGTGTTGCATTACAGATTCGTTTCTGCCTTGTTGAAATTCAGCAACTTTGCGCCAACACTCAGCACTTTCCACAAAACCACACATTAGCTCAAGGATGCTCAATACATTTCTGTAAACCGCTGACCGAATCGAACAAATGCTTTTCTTCACAGTGACTGTAAAAGTCGATTAACATTTCCACCTAGGTAAACAGATATATTTGAGGGAAAATTGCAATGACATCCAAAGGATGCAAGTTATGCAAGTGCATTTTACATGAGAAGTCAGAATTGGACTTATGCCCATTGCGATTTTTATCTACTCGCTCATGGTTCAGCGGCTGATATTTTATTGTCACTTTTGCTTCCTTCCCCTCTTTTTGCCATAATTCTTTAATCAACAATGGAGCTACACTGATGGCTCCTGGATCTAAACCAAAGTCACCTGACTCGTCATTAGAGGATGATGAGCTCGAAGACTTCAGTCTCAATTTCCTTTTAAAATGCTTAAAATTGATAAGTGATTATATATTCTCCTTGGTAGACTATAAAATGCTGTCATTACGGGAAAGGCCTTCTGCTGGCTTAGGCCTTATTTGACTGATCGCTATCAGTTCATAGATGTAAATGGAGACACAGTTATGGAACAGCCTTCCAATTAATGTTCGGGACTCGGGCACAGTCCACAGTCTCAGTGTTTAAGTCCAGGGTGAAGACATATTTGTACAGTCAAGCTTTTTGTGAACAATTTTTTTTTTTTCTTAGGTAAAGGAGCAGATCTAGAGGGCTCACAGGCATTGAGTGAACTGGGATGTTTGGATACTTCTCTCCTGTGTGAATGCACTGGTGTAGTTGAAGATTACCTTTTCAAACAAAACTCTTTCCACACTGTGACCAGTGATATGGCTTCTCTACTGTGTGAATGCGCTGATGTCGCTGTAGAGTACTCTGATGAGTAAAACTCTTTCCACACTGTGAGCAATGATACGGCTTCTCCCCTGTGTGAAAGTGCTGGTGTTGTTGTAGAGTGCTCTTATGAGTAAAACTCTTTCCACACTGTGAGCAATGATATGGCTTCTCCCCTGTGTGAATAAGCTGGTGTATTTGAAGACTACCCTTTTGAGTAAAACTCTTCCCGCACTGTGAGCAGTGATACGGCTTCTCTCCTGTGTGAATGCGCTGGTGTCGTTGTAGAGTACTCTGTTGAGCAAAACCTTTACCACACAGTGAACAGTGATACGGCTTTTCTCCAGTGTGAATGCGCTGGTGTCGTTGTAGAGTATTCAGATGAGTAAAACTCTTTCCACACTGTGAGCAGTGATACATCTTCTCTCCTGTGTGAATGCGCTGGTGTAGTTGAAGATTACCTTTTTGATTAAAACTCTTTCCACACTGTGAGCAGTGATACGGCTTCTCTCCTGTGTGAATGCGCTGGTGTTGTTGTAGAGTGCTCTGATGAGTAAAACTCTTTCCACACAGTGAGCAGTGATACATCTTCTCTCCTGTGTGAATGCGCTGGTGTAGCTGAAGACTACCTTTTTGAGTAAAACTCTTCCCACACTGTGAGCAGTGATATGGCTTCTCTCCTCTGTGACTGCGCTGGTGTGTTTTGAGAGCATTATGATGCCCAAAATGCTTTCCACAGTCTGAGGAGTGGTGAATTTCCTTCTGTACGTCATTGTGAGATGTATCAGAACTCAGAGAATCAGATGATGTTGACTGACTACTGGAGCCTTTGGAGGGAATCTCAATCTCCTGTTTAATCTTTCCTGATTCTTGCAGTCTCGTATACTCTTCGTAGTGTTTGTGGAGGTCAATTTGTGATGCCTCCATAACAAATGTGGAGCAGGAAAAGACTTCCAACAGAGTGTTGTTTACCTCTGGAGAAACAGAATATCAGAAAGTCAGTACGAAATCAAACAAAATTATAAAACTATTGTTTTATAGGAATTACACTAAAAGAATGTGGACACCTGACAAACACACTTATATGTGGTTCTTCACAAAATGTTGCCACAAAGTTGGAAGCACAAAATTGTCTAGAATGGCTTTGTATGCTGTAGCATTAACAGGGTTCCCACTCTTTTAAAGACATTTTCCAGGACTTTTTCAATGACTCACAGCTAGTGTGATCGACAGGCATAGCGCCCTTAAGCCTAGGATGATTGGCGATGAACAATGGTAATGGAAATTGTTGATAGATACCAACTCTTGTGATGGCGATTAAGTCAAATTATTTAAATATCTGTTGGTAAAGTCGTATTGTAGACGCTTGCCTCACACCTCCAGGGCTGGTGGTTCAATTCCTGCCTTCACCCTGTGTGCACAGAGCCTGCATGTTCTCCCCGTGCTTCGGGGGTTTCCTCCCCAGTCCAAAGACTTGTGTTGAAGACAGTAAGATGTACGTTTATTGATCCCCCAAGTAAACTGCCAGGGGTGAAGCAATACATGAAGGATAAGCCAATGAACTAGGTCACACGTGACTTTGCTGTGTACCAGAGGAGAAGATACTGTGTACACTGCTTGGCACAGAAGGGGGGGGGGAGAAAAAAACAGGACCATTTTCAAATGCAGGTCCATGATATTTAGTGAATCACAGTGTAACCGGTATCTTTTGTGTTTCTTTCAGTTTTACAGTAAAATGTGCATCACATAAGCACAAAGAAAAACGTATGATGGAGCTTTATTTCTGTTAGCTATCTGTCAACGCTTGGACCAGAACACCATTGCCAGGACAGAATAGGTAGTTAAACTATCTGATTTAATAAATAATTTCCAAAATAGAAAGAACAGCTTCTGAACTGAGAAATAATACATAGCAACTTCAGATACTGGAGCAGGAGCAGCTATGGACAGAAATAGCCATAGTTCCAGATCTCAATCCGATCAAGCATCTGTGAGATGTGCTGGACAAACAAGTCTGATCCATGGAAGCCCCACCTCACAACTTACAGGACTTAAAGGATCTGCTACTAAAGAGTTGATGCCAGACACCACAGCACACCTTCAGGTCTTGTGGAGTCCATGCCTCGACGGGTCAGAGCTGTTTTGGCAGAGCAGGAGGGTTTACACAAACTTAGGCAGGTGGTTTTAATGTTATGGCTGATCAATGTAAATGAGTAATTTGACTAGAGAGAAGCATGCAGTGTGCTTTACTTCGCTCTTGTAGTCAATAGGAATGAAAAAGGTCCAGTGCTCTAGCTCAGTGGTTCTGTGTTCCTGTTAAGGAAAATCTTGAAGTACACAGATTCTTTTATCTCATCCACAGCTCAGTTCACAAGGGCAGCAACCAGATACTGAGACTATAAATCATAAAAATCACTATTTTATGGTTGTAAATTTACCATTTGAGGATTTTTGGTTCCAGAGGTAGTCAAAAGTAGGATTGAGATCTTTGGTGTTCTCTTCTTTGTACCACACCAAGAGCTCCTGTCCTGGGTTAATGGGTTGACAGCAACGGTACAGAATCCCCCCTTGATATGGAAATGCCACAAGATTTTGCTCTTCTGCATTATGAGCACAATTCACAAACCTAAAAGAATAAGGCAAAGCAGCAGATAAGGTAAAAATGAAAATAAAAAAATATCAGGGGAGATATCAGTGACAAGAGAAAGAAAGTTCTTCCAACAAATGAGGAACTATGAAAACCTCACCCCATCCAGTTATCATCCATCTCTCTCTTGGCATCAGTGTGTTCTTTACACTGCCTGCTTCTGTACATCTGCAAATAAATGACACATTTACATTTTATCCATTAAATAATACTATAATATAGGCAGGGAATGTTTCTATGTTCAGTCAAAGCAGTTGATGTTGCAGCTGAAATCAGTCAGTCGTTTTCATAAGTGCATTAAAAATAGGCAGGATCTCATTTTCAATGTGGAATAGTCTAATTTAGAGGTTTTACAATCATAGAGTTGCCCTAGAGATGTTTTTCTTTTTAATTGAAATCAAAAGATAAACCAGCATATCCTATTACAACAAAGTCCTTGACTACATCTTTACTAGTTTTTACTCATACAAGCTTTTGTCTTTCACACAGTTTTCCAATTTGCATGGCTGTACTGCTGAATTGGGTGTCTCCGACAAATATAATTGTATCCTCGGAACAAAAGTGAAAGGCAAGATTGTATTAGTCACGCTATGTCAGAGAAGGATCTCTGGATTACAGTTCCCAGCAGCCACTGCACCTCACTGCATCACGGTCACATGGCCACCTGCACCTGAATCACTTTCAGAACAGTGTCTACAAACTGACATTTCTCAGTCTTTCTCTGACACTTTATAATTCTTCCACACTGCCGACATGTTTACTGAATTTATAAAGCATGCGCGCCTCTCACTCTACACATGGTGATATTTGATCGCGTCATCAAAAACGTCATTGTTCAGTAAATGTTATTCAGTCTTTTTTCTTATTAAGCCAAACACCAAAAGTGCTTTTTCTTGCTATTTTCAGCCGAATAATTTCGGCTGCCGAACATTCGGTGCATCCCTAGTGGGCATGGATCTCGTAGAGCCCCTCTCATGACATGAGAGCATGTACATGTACATGAGTACATACCAGTCATTGTAGACTATGTCACCCAGTACATTGAGGGAGTCCCACTCTGGAAAGCCAACGCAGGAACTGATATATCACCATGGAATCATCACTATGGAACTCATCCTCCTCTTCATATGAATAGGGATCGCCAAGGACCTCTTAACTGACCAAGGTACCGCCTTTGTCTACAAATTAATATACGATCTCTCTTTGGTTGTTGTAGGTAGATGAGCAAGGGAGAAACTGGAATCTCCTCCTGCCCTATGTCCTGCTTGTGGTCCGTCAAACCCCACAGGTGTTCACAAGCTTCATCCCATTCAAGCTCTTCTTTGGCAGGAGACCCAGAGGACTACTAGACATGGCCAAGGAAGCATGGGAGAAGCAGCCACCCCCGTTCCATTCTCAATCGAATACATCCAGAGTATGCAGGAACAGACTGGGTAGTTCCCATCATGAACAACACATGGAGGAAGCACAAGCAGAACAGAAACAGACCTACAACCAGCCAGCCCAACCCTGCAAGTTCCAGCCAGGTGACAGTGTGCTCCTCCTACTGCCCAGCACAAACCAAGTTTCTGGCCTACAGGCAGGGCCCATACACAATCTTTGAAGACTTTCAACTTTCATTCATTTGTTCAATCACTACAATTCAATCAGCCGTCTTGACTGCTTCGTTTCAAATCCATTGTGGGGGTGTACAGAGGTAACCAAAATTCTGTCGCTGTCCAAATCTTATAATCCTGACTGTATGTGGAAAAGGTGAAGGGGTGAAAATATAAACATGTTACTTGGAGAAATCTATTGGCTCTATTGCAGGAATAAAATACTGCTGATAATCTACAACATCTAATCTTTTAGGAAATGGTTCTTACATCAAGCTCACCCACTTTGTTTCCAACATTCCTTTATGTCTACATTAAAGTTTTTACCTCCTTCCGCTGGATAAATTTACATTTGCAGCATTTGGGAGACTCTCATCAAATTACATCAGAGTCTAAGAATACCATCAAGTTATAAGGACTTGGTACGAGTTACACAAAGAGCTTAAATGTTTGTGTTGTATTTATTCCAGTAGCAATCATTTCATTTAAAGTAGTTTGAGAGAGCAGACAGTTATTAGATTGAGAGAGAGTTTGTGTGTTCTAACCCAGAAACAGAAACAGCTCCTTAATATTTATAATAAATGTATAAAACCTCACCACCCAGGAATATCCACTGCTCATGGCTTCCTCTCTGTCTACCAGCTCTCCCTGGTAGGGTCCGAAGTGTGCACCTACTGGAACAGTCTCCCCCTTATTAAACACCCCCAGACCTGCATCAGGAATACCGGACTTCCGAATCTCTAGTCCAGGAGGAAGAGTTTGTCTGGCTCGGTCAGGGACTCCCATGGGAACAGGAGTATCAGGGATGAAGAGGGGCGGTCCGTGAACCTCACACTTGTTGAAGAAGAAGGATTTGCAAACCTCACAGTCTGGAGGGAAAGAAAATATAATAATGTGAAGAAATAATGCTCAAAATAATTCTTAATAAACTGCAATGAACACAAAGCTTTTAAAGTGCTTTTTTTTTTTTTTTTTTTTTTTTTTTTACATTTTTAAGTGTGCAGCCATGTATAGCATATGATTTTTAAATATTTGTTTTTACATAATAATAATTTAAAATAAGAATAATCAGTGAGTGTGTTACTGAGCTCCTGAGAGGCCTGATGTCTTACAGAGGGAGTCTTTATTGTCAAGATCTTCCTCTTTAATGGAGATAACTTCAGGTGTGGTGTTGAAATCGTCTCCGTGGCTGTAGATGTTCAGCTCCAGCGTCTCCTCTTTCTTCACACAGACTTCTGACACTTCGGATGTTCCTCCATCTGAAGTCTCCGTTTTCACGTCCTCACACAGCTAAAGATCAAACAGCAATAACACTTCTTCAGCAAACAAAACATCAACACTGTTTATAGATCTGTTTATAAGGTTTCCTAATCTGAACATGTTATTGTTTTTTCTGTAACACAACTCATCATTAAGCTTTACCTGTGAAGGAGCAGGATCAGGAGCCCGAGACTTCCTGGAGGAGCGTGGTCTGTTTCCTGCTGATCTCATTATAACACCTCTAAACAAACATTATTCATCATCATCATCATCATCATCATCATAATAATAATAATAATATATTTTATCCTGTAACAATAAGAGGAAATGAGATGAATATTTTATAGACTTTAACCCTTTAAACAGTAATGAATTTTCTGTTAATGTTTTTAATAAACATTTGAAAACATCAGTCCGTGTTTTAGCTGCCTGGTAACGTGGTAAATGTATAGGAATTGTTTTTATCCTGATTAGTGTAAACTGTCTGTAAAGAGTGACTTAGAACAAGTTAAGATTATTTATAATACTTTAAACACAAATAAGCATCTCCAACTAAAACACCTCGCTAAGGCCGAACTACAAATCTCTCCTTATTAGATAAATAGTGCTCTACATAGAGTGTACACGACATTATTTCATACTGAATGTAGGGCACTTAAACAGTGAAGTGGAGATCTATTTGGGATTCGGCCACACAGCTTCAGGTTAACTTACCTCAGGGTTTTAAAGCAGAACGAGGTTTTATATCCTCAGAACTAGACACAATAACGTGCTTTTATTTTTAACTACATCACATCTATCGATAAATACAAACAGCGACTGTCCGAAAGATGTTATTGTGATAATTAGCTCGGATAAAGATGTACCAGCGAACAGTGGCTTTTTCTTCTCCAACGATTTCTGGCGGTTGGAGAAGCAGCTACTGGGAGCGTTACCGCCACCACCTGGACTGGAGTGGAGTTTCATGGTGGAGGCCTATCTTAAAAAAACTTCTACTGATTACAGTTAAATGAGAAAAAATGTGAAATGTTACATGCTTGAACGCATTTAGTTCTGAACCAATGTCTATGCTGGATTTTGATGCTAGAGGTCATAAAATGCAAACAATTTTCACCTAAAACAATTATGATGGCAGTTTTCAGTCTACATCTGTATCTTAACAAGATATTGAACTGAAAGCAAGACATTCTCATTCATTCTTAGACTCTCTAAAAATATCACTGGAATATACATAAAATATATTTTACTCATATAAATTCTTAGGGGTGCCAATAATTGTTGCACACCTATATTTTTTGATAAACCTGTGTTGTGTTTGTAATTTTTTGATATCCATGAGAGAATAGTATTTTTGTGAATTTCATGAGCAAAATATAAAAAGGTTAAACAATAAAGACAATTTTTCACAGCCTTCTTTGCTCATATTCAGCAAGGGTGCCAATATTAATGGAGGGCACTGTGCACTGTAGTGTCACATTGCACACCAAACTACCTGAAGTAACAGTTACAGCAGGGAATGATTTGAAGCAGATAATGTACACTAGGATTTTGAAAATAAAGACAAACATAAATCCTATAAATGAACTTGGTCTGGTCTGAAGTTCTTGTGGTAAAACAACAAAAGACATGAAAGTATCTACAATTAACAGGAATAAATAAATTTTACACATATTTTACATCATATCTCAAAATACATAAATTGTGCCATTTCATCAAGGTGATCAGCTGCATCTCTGAGCAGATCTGACATGGACCTTGTCGAGGAAAATCAATCTTTCCAGCCTAAGTCAAAAAACCTTCAGAGACAGAGGGTTTGTAGATGTCAAAAAGTAAATTAATTCAATTCAATTCAATACAATACAATTCTTAACTTTATTGAAACAATAAAGTGAGACAGTCTGCAGAGGGTCCGAATTATACATACACATACATGTATGTACTTTTTATATACCTCTCCGAAGCAGTAAAATTATGCCTAGGTGGGGCATTCACCTTTTCTTTCTAGAACAGACCAGTCTCCATTGCCTTGACTAATTATTCACATCCATATGATACCTTTTATTTGTGATACAAGCATAGTCAATTGTATGTTCTTTAAAAGTTTTACCAGACCTGGGTTTTTTACTGTGTCACATAATTCACCCTATCACCTCATCTTGGTATTTTCCTCCTGGAATTCTTATCTCTTCTTTTGACACTGATTTGCAAGCTTAGAGGGCTTTATTTAGAAACCCAGTTCTGGAATTTGTCTAATTGCTTTTTTATTGCCACAAAGTGAGCTGCTTTAGACAAACACAAAGTTCTTAATTTACTGCAGTAGAGTGAAGCTGCTTTAGACAAACACAAAGCACTTAATGTACACATTTCTAATCCTACCTGTTAGAAGTGTTTTATGGTTTTAGATTATGCTTGCTGTGCAGAGGTATGGACTGACACAGAAAACAATTAGACCTACGGTTTAGTAAGACACAGAGTTCTTCTCTCTCAATACATACTTATAACTTGATCAACAAGTGTACTATGAATCTAGATAATGCTTCCCACAAGTAATTCTTAACTGTTGGTTATACATACCAGATTATACCTGATTTACATATCCAAACATTAGTAAACTTTGTAGTTACACACATTGAGTACACTTTTATATCCCATATATTCCCGCCTCTGGAATTTAATAAGTCCCACATAACTCAAGGGAGTAATCTCACAATCCAGTCACCTTCTTTAAACCTAACTAGTGATCAATGAATGATCACGTCAGCCTACCAACGACCAAATCCTGAAACCACTCTCTTGTGGAGTCAGCTTTTTAGTCAGTTTTGTAGTTACACACATTGAGTACACTTTTATATCTCATAACTTTCACACCGACATCATCTTCTTCTTCTGCTACTTCATCTACAACTTCACTTTCCTTCTGGTCTTCATTGAAAAAACTCACAACCTCACATTGTTGTATGAAAGAAAGAAATTAATAATGATATTTTTTAATGGTTTTGTTGAGATAACAGGCTGCCAATCTAATGCTGGGGGAAGAGTTGAGTTTTTATGTGATAACGAAACCCAGTGCTCAAACTAGGAACCTCGCTTTTAAACTTTTTTAATAGTGGACCAACTTTAATTTTATTTCTAAAATACCTCTCGGTCCATTTCAGTAATGAGTTTGAATACTCCTGCTTTACAATTGTGTCATAATGGCTCATAATTATCATAAGTCCAATCCCATTAAAATGTGTCCTCTCCATATAAACTGTGCTGATGGTAATGGATAGGGCCATGAAGTTGGCCCCCGCACCCAGCGCGAAACATTGGCAAAATAGTCTCAATCGTTTGTGCCGTAAAATTTTTCATTTGTGCTGCTTCGGTTGTTGAAATATCAAAAGAATATTTATAGGTCTTTCTGAGGTCACTCAGCCCCCCGCCCCCTGCCACATGCTCCAAATTCACCCCAAATAGTCTCGTTTGTTTGTGCCGCTAAAAGCTTAGTTTTTCTCTTAAGTTTAGTCTTTTTTTTCTTAACAATCAAGTAGAAGTAATAAGGTAAAATCCAAACAGGAAAACAAATCACATTAAATAGCCGCATTCACTTAATTGTTACCTATCCACTGCACGTTTTCAACTGTTAACCGACACAGGATGTGTGAAATCTAACACAAACTACAAGGTGTTTTTACTTGTTACTGTATATGTTGTTATTTGAATAACAGTAGTAATATTAACATTGTCATAAATAAATACACACACCATAATCTGTTTGCTGTAGCTCTGTGTTTATACATACATAGGCCGTGTGTGTGTGTGTGTGTGTGTGTGTGTGTATATATATATATATATATATATATATATATATATATACGTGTGCGTGTGTTTGTATGTATGCATTTATATGTATGTGGAAATTCATGACTCAATGAATTAAGACAAAAAGTTTTTATGTGCGAAACTGAATTACTGTGTACTATCAAACGTCCATTAACACAAATAATGGACCTTTAAAAACTTAAAAGCACTTAATACTGACAAGCCACTATCTGTCTTCAAACCAAGACTTAAGTGCAAACACCATCAAGCCCGACTTCCAGAAAAGCAGAGACTTCTTCTCCCAGCAGGAGTTGGAAAACAAGGGTGTGTGGCCTACAACAAAAATACTTGAACTTGTGAAATTAAATTTAAACAATGCAATCACACTTTTGTGTATAACACAGCATGTGGGAATATTTAGTTTTTTTCCTGACACTCCTGTCCCTCCATTTCTCAGGTCTCCACTACTCAAATTTTTACGACACAAACCAACACAAACGATTAAGACTATTTTGTCGACGTTTTATGTTGGGTGGGGGGTAACTTCATGCAGGCGCCATGCGAAGACAAAATATATTTTGGAGCCGGAACTGCACCTGCGTGATAAGGGTTGCTCAACAGTGCCAATTGATGTACGTGATGGTGTTCTGGGACAGCTAACTCTAAACATATTGATGTCTGGGTCATCCTGACCCTAAGAAAACTGTATAAATAGAAGAGCTTCAGCTCTGGTTTTTTAGATCACCCTTGGGACGTCTCAACTGTGTGATCTCATGCAACAATAAACTTGGCCCCTTGCCTCTCCTCACTCACGGGCCCGGTGTCTTACTTTCGTCCTTCAACTGGTTAATGTATGTGAGTATCTGTTTCTATGTTAAATATTAATTGTCTTTGGGTAATAGGCAAATTTTGATACAACACCTGCCTCAATGACTACGGTCCCATTGCACTCACACCCATCATCATGAAGTACTTTGAGAGGCTCGTCTCGAGGCACATGAAGACCCTGCTGCCCCCCGCCCCCTTACAGGACCCCTTGCAATTCACTTATCATCCCAACCACTCAACAGGTTATGCCATCACCACCACCTGACATCTGGCCCTCACCCACCGAGACAACAAGGACACCTTTGTTCGAATGCTGTTCATCGCATTCAACATTTCTTAGCACCTGATTGAAAAGCTGAACCTGCTGGGTTTGAAGACCTCCCTCTGCAACTGGATCCCAGACTTCCTGACTAGGAGACCTCAGTCAGTCCAGATCGGTAACAGCATCTCCAGCACCAGTTGGTTAACTGTGCAACCATCTATGGTGAGTACTGTAAAATCAAGCCAGTGTTTAAATGAACCTTATAAAGGATTGCAATGATTTCACCCATCGTCTGTCAAACAGAAGCTCAAATATTTTCATAACCATTCTAAACTACGCAGGGAGATTTTATTGGATTACTTTCAATATCTTATCATGCAACAATGGACTTAATTATGAACAATTTTAATACACCATCACCAAAGGGATGGAATGTCAAATGTCAGAAGTTGGATTCAAACCCACACCTCCAAGGGGAGACTGCAGCCTTAACACAGTGCATTAGATCACTCTGCAATCCTGACATGCAGACCATCACCTCTGTTGCATCATGGACCATGCCCAGGTCTTATTTGGAGTATATGTGTAGGAGATTCACTTGGTTCCCTGGTTGAATATCTATGGGCTGTGGTTTAATACACCATCACCAAAGTGCAGCAAAGGGATGGAATGTTAGAAGTGAGGTTTGAACTCACATCTCCAGGGGACATCGCTCAGCCATCTTGACACTCAGACTGTAATGCCTGTTGCATCATGGACCATGCACAGGTCTTATGTTGACCACATGAGTAGCCTATGCACTTGGTTCTCTGTCAAATAGCTATGGGCAGTGATTTAAAAGAAACCCCTACAATGTTTTGACTCAAATATCGCCAGGAGAGAGGAGCAGTTTTTAAGGAAACACACCTGGATTTGGAACTACTCTATTGTTTCTCATACAAACTTGGGTAACAGCCACAACAAACCAGGTTTCAACTGACCTTGAGCAAATCAAATTCCAGACATAGTCGGCGGGATCTGGACCTTTGTGGGGAAACCCCAATGGATTTGGAGTCAATCGCCTTAACCACTAGCTATGACTATAGAAAATGCTTGTTTCGGCATGGACCAATGTTGGAACAGTCTACACTGCGCTTTGTTTCAGAATTTATAGGCTTAAATTAGGGACCATGCTCAGGTTTTTCATTTACAACACAACAAAGAAGTGTAGCTGGTTCACTGTGCAACCATCTACAGGCAGTACTGTAAAATCAAGCCAGTAATGTAAAATAAACCCTAGAATGGACTGCAATGACCAGTTTTCCCCCACTGTCTGGAAAACAAGCTCAAACCTGTTTGTAAGCATTCTGGACTATGTAAGGAGATTGCAATGGATTTCTTTCAAAATCTTATCATGTAACAATGGACTTCATTATGAATGACTTAATACCACATCACCAAAGTGCAGCAAAGGGATGGAATGTCAGAAGTAGGATTTGAACCCACACCTCCAGAGGAGACTACAACCTGAACACAGTGCCTTAGACTGCTTGGCCAACCTGATACACAGGGTGCAACGCCTGTTGTGGACCACGCACAAGGCTTTTGTTGCCCGCATGAGAAGCCTATGCACTTCGTTCACAGTTCAAATAGCTATGGGCAGTGATTTAAAAGAAGCCGCTGCAGTGTTTTGACCTAAATATCTCCACCTGGAAACACACCTGGATTTGGAACGGCACCATCGTTTGCCATACAAGCTTGGGTAGCAGACACCCCAAACCAAGTTTCAGCTCCTCTTGGGCAAACCAAATTTCAGACATGGGTGGCAAGATTTGAACTTGTATGGGGAGACCGCAATGGATGCTCAGTGGAAAAAGAAAGAAGGAGATTCACAGATTGTGATAGCAGCAGTGTCAGTCATGGTACTGATTTGTGGTGGTGAAGTAGGAGCTCAGTATATGGATGACACTCTCTGTTTACTGGCCAATCTATGTCACTATCCTCACCTATGGTCATGAGCTGTGGGTAGTGACTGAAAGAAGAAGGTTCAACAGCAGAGTTGGTGGGGTTACTCTTTGATAGGGTAAGAAAATCAACAAGCCTGTTGAGGTGGTTTTATTCGATGAATGCCGACTGGTCAGCTCCTGCTAGAGTTGTAGCAGGCATGTCCTACTGGATAGAGACCCCCAGGGGAGATGGTTGCATCCACAACCCATACCATCAAAAGTGGAAGTAAAATGAATGAACATCGAACAGACAATACACATCCTTAATACCCCGTTATATTTCCAAAGTTAGACTCGGTTCATAGCATTTTGCACAAATACTCTTTATTTTTATATCCAATACTGTTTCCGTGCTTTGATTATAGATGCATACAAGACTTAATGGTGCCATTATTCTGCATTGTTATGTAATGCAATTTTTTGAGTTGAGGCAAATACTATACCTTATTTTGTAAAGTCATAATGCTGCAGTACTCACATATTTGTGAATCACTACCAATGATTTGATAAAAATAATCATTATCATCATGAGAAGATTGAATGAGACAAATAAAAAGATTTAGACACACACACGGGAATAGACTGCTCAGCACAATTGCTTTAAGTGCTTTGCCTTGCACAGAAATTCTGAATAAATTAAATGGAAAAAAAATTTCACATAAAGTAAACTAAAATAATGATTAATTTGATAAATTCAGTGGCTCAAAGTTAGTGCACTTGTGGGCCTTAAATGAAACAGAATAAGTAAAACTCTTTCCACACTGGGAGCAGTGATACGTCTTCTGTCCTGTGTGAACGCGCTGATGTTTTCTTAGAGTACTCTGTTGAGTAAAACTCTTCCCACACTGTGAACAGTTATAGGGCTTCTCTCCTATGTGAATGCGCTGGTGTAAATGGAGATTACTCTGCTGAGTGAAACTCTTGCCACACTGGGAGCAGAAATACGGCTTTTCTCCAGTATGAACGCGTTCATGTCGATGGAGATCACTCTGTTGAGTAAACCTCTTTCCACACAGTGAGCAGTGACACGGTTTCTCTCCTGTGTGAACACGCTGGTGTTTTCGGAGATTACTCTGGTCAGGAAAACGCTTTCCACACTGTGAGCAGTGATACGGCTTCTCTCCTGTGTGAATGCGCTGGTGGACTAGGAGAGTACCCTGTCGATTAAAACTCTTTCCACACTGTGAGCAGTGATACGGCTTCTCTCCTGTGTGAATATGCTGATGTCTTTGAAGATGACTCTGTTGAGTAAATCTATTACCACAATGTGAGCAGTAATAAGGCTTCTCTCCTGTGTGAATATGCTGATGTCTTTGAAGATGACTCTGATGAGTAAAACTCTTTCCACACTGGGAGCAGTGATACAGCTTCTCTCCTGTGTGAATACGCTGATGTTTTAGGAGAGTATTCTGATGAGTAAAATTCTTTCCACACTGTGAGCAGTGATACGGCTTCTCTCCTGTGTGAACGCGCTGGTGCAGTTGAAGATCACCCTTCTGTATAAAACTCTTTCCACACAGTGAGCAGTGATATGGCTTCTCTCCGGTATGAATATGCTGGTGTCTTTGGAGATGGCTCTGTTGAGTAAAACTCATGCCACACTGTGAGCAGTGATACGGCTTCTCTCCTGTATGAATGCGCTGATGTTTTCGGAGAGTACTCTGTTGAGTAAAACTCTTCTCACACTGTAAGCAGTGATACGGCCTCTCTCCTGTGTGAGTGCGCTGGTGTCGCTGTAGAGTATTCTGTTGAGTAAAACCTTTTCCACACAGTGAGCAGTGATATGGCTTCTCTCCTCTGTGACTGCACTGGTGGGTTTTGAGGGCGTTCTGATGACCAAAACTCTTTCCACAATCTGAGCAGTGCTGAATTTCCTTCTGTACATCATTGTGAGAAGTAGCAGAACTCAGAGAATCATATGATGTTGATTGACTACTGGAGCCTTTGGAGGGAATCTCAATCTCATGTTTAATCTCTCCTGATTCTCGTGGTTTCATATACTCTTGGTCATGGCATCTCTGGATGTGTTTGTGGAGGTCAATTTGTGATGTATAGGTAAGAGGACATGCGGAGCAGGAAAAGACTTCCAACACTTCCGGAGTGTTCTGGAGTGTTACTTCTGGAGAAATAGAATATTAGAAAGTCAGTATGAAATGAAACAAAATGATAAAACTATTGCTAGGAATAACACTATGGCCAAAAGAATGTGGACACCTGACAAACACACTTATATGTGGTTCTTCCCCAAAATGTTGCCACAAAGTTGGAAGCACAAAATTGCCTAGAATGGCTTTGTATGCTGTAGCATTAACAGGGTTCCCACTCTTTTAAAGACATTTTCCAGGACTTTTTCAATGACTCACAGCTAGTGTGATCGACAGGCATAGCGCCCTTAAGCCTAGGATGATTGGCGATGAACAATGGTAATGGAAATTGTTGATAGATACCAACTCTTGTGATGGCGATTAAGTCAAATTATTTAAATATCTGTTGGTAAAGTCGTATTGTAGACGCTTGCCTCACACCTCCAGGGCTGGTGGTTCAATTCCTGCCTTCACCCTGTGTGCACAGAGCCTGCATGTTCTCCCCGTGCTTCGGGGGTTTCCTCCCCAGTCCAAAGACTTGTGTTGAAGACAGTAAGATGTACGTTTATTGATCCCCCAAGTAAACTGCCAGGGGTGAAGCAATACATGAAGGATAAGCCAATGAACTAGGTCACACGTGACTTTGCTGTGCACCAGAGGAGAAGATACTGTGTACACTGCTTGGCACAGAAGGAAAAAAAAAAAAAAAAAAGAACAAGACCATTTTCAAATGCAGGTCTTGTGATTGCAGACCGCCTGTGCTTCACAGCATGGCGTAATGTGAACCAAAAGCCAGTGCAGTGATGGACTGAAACTGCAGACCAGTGTTTGTCAGGTGGAATTCTTTTTAAAAACTCTAAAAAGATCAGAATTGCTGCAGTCCATTTTCAGCTGCTGAGTGTATATAGTAACGTAAACTCTTCAATCCGTCACGTCCGGTGAAGATTCTACTATCGACTGTCCCTCGAGTGAAACCATCTAAGCACAGGTCTATATAGATTGTTGTTGCTGTGCTAATAAAGCTAATAAAAAAATAATTTGCTGATGCAAATACAAAAAGACTTGATTTTTGTGCAGATTTTTTCTTTTTTCTTCTAACTACTGTAATTGCTATGCAGTGCTCAAATTTTAGGACAATAAAACATACATATATATATATATATATATATATATATATATATATATATATATATATATATATATATATATATATATATATATATATATATATATATATATAGCATTGCACAAACACAGATCAAGACATTCATATCACTCTCTGGTAATCTACTTCTAGATTTTAAGTGACTGAAAACTAACGTTTAAAAAAAACAAAAAAACAACGTCATTTTAAGGTTGGTTAAAACTTGTTTGCAACACCGTTGCTAGGCATGGTTGATGGGTCTAATGTTAGTCAAGCTATCTGATTTAATTAAAATTTTCCAAAATACAAAGAACAGCTTCTGAACTGAGAAATAATACATAGCAACTTCAGATACTGAAGCAGGAGCAGCTATGGACAGAAATAGCCATAGTTCCAGATCTCAATCCGATCAAGCATCTGTGAGATGTGCTGGACAAACAAGTCTGATCCATGGAAGCCCCACCTCACAACTTACAGGACTTAAAGGATCTGCTACTAAAGAGTTGATGCCAGATACCACAGCACACCTTCAGGTCTTGTGGAGTCCATGCCTCGACGGGTCAGAGCTGTTATGGCAGAGCAGGAGGGTTTACACAAACTTAGGCAGGTGGTTTTAATGTTATGGCTGATCAATGTAAATGAGTAATTTGACTAGAGAGAAGCATGCAGTGTGCTTTACTTCGCTCTTGTAGTCAATAGGAATGAAAAAGGTCCAGTGCTCTAGCTCAGTGGTTCTGTGTTCCTGTTAAGGAAAATCTTGAAGTACACAGATTCCTTTATCTCATCCACAGCTCAGTTCACAAGGGCAGCAACCAGATACTGAGACTATAATTCATAAAATTAGTTTTAAAATCCAATAAATCATAAAAATCACTATTTTATGGTTGTAAATTTACCATTTGAGGATTTTTGGTTCCAGAGGTAGTCAAAAGTAGGATTGAGATCTTTGGTGTTCTCTTCTTTGTACCACACCAAGAGCTCCTGTCCTGGGTTAATGGGTCGACCGCAACGGTACAGAATCCCCCCTTGATATGGAAATGCCACAAGATTTTGCTCTTCTGCATTATGAGCACAATTCACAAACCTAAAAGAATAAGGCAAAGCAGCAGATAAGGTAAAAATGAAAATAAAAAAATATCGGGGGAGATATCAGTGACGAGAGAAAGAAAGTTCTTCCAACAAATGAGGAACTATGAAAACCTTACCCCATCCAGTTATCATCCATCTCTCTCTTGGCATCAATGTGTTCTTTACACTGCCTGCTTCTGTACATCTGCAAATAAATGACACATTTACATTTTATTCATTAAATTATACTACAATATAGGCAGTTGTAATTTAGGCAGGAAATTTTTCTATGTTCAGTCAAAGCACTTGATGCTGCAGCAGAAATCAGTCATTTTCAGGTGGGCATTAAAAATGGGCAGGATCTCATTTTCAATGTGGAATAGTCTAATTTAGAGGTTTTACAATCATAGAAATGCTTTAGAGAAGTTACATGGAAATAAACTAACATCACCTGTTACAACACGGTTCTTTAGACTGTATCTTTAGATTTTACAGAACAGCTCTATGGTAAAATCAGTTTACTGTTTTATCAGAATTCAAGGAAGTTTTTACTCATCCAAGCTTGTATGTCTTTTACACAGTTTACCATTTTGCATAGCTGTACTGCTGACTTGGGCGTCTGACAAAGAATCATCAAAAAAATATCATGGGCACAAAAGTGAAAGGTGACACTAGGGCTGCACAATTAATCAAATATAGATCACAATTACGATTTTGACTGCCCACGATTAAATGAACATGATCGACTGCGATATTGACGTTTAAAGTTCGTCCCCCGCTAATAGAAAACTCCGCTGCAGATCAAATCAAGCGCTTCCTACACTAAAGCCAATCACACAGATCGGCGCAGGGATGACGTCACTTTGTAGTGCCAAAACCCCACAACGGAATTAGCATTTTATCTCTCGAGCTGCTAGCTTTGCTTCGAGCTCCAGCGCTTGTGCGAGGGGAAATCATGAAATTAGCACGATGCTAAATAGCATTTCAGATGTTGTCGGGGACATTAAACCTAATCACATCGAATGGGAAAAAAACTTTGCAGATAAACTCAGGGCTCTACATTGCAACCATTTCACTTGCATTTGTGACTGAAAAGTACTTTGTGCGACTGTGAATAAATATTTATTCGCACCGGTGCGAGTGACCTGTTCGAATTGCATAATAAAAGAGGAATAAAAACTAAAGGAAGTCCAAAATACATCTACACCGCGCAACAGTTACTTTCACACTGCTTTTCATCTTCTCAGTCAACCGAACAAGTGTGTAAATACTGCAGAGAATCCATTATGATGAAGAGTAACACTGAACATCTGCTTCAACTTCCTGATCTCACAAACCGCCATCTTTTATTGTGAAAATCTGATGATGTTTTAGATCATATTTATACAGAAATATAGAAAATACACAAACTTTCAAGCACCAGTGTAAAAACGACATGTATTAATCTACAACAGTCCACAGAGGATTATTTTGTTGTGATGCTTGATTTTGCGGTGGCTTTTTTCAAAATGTACAATACAACTTAGGGTTTTTGTGCTTTTTTGCAGAAAATGGCTTGAATTTGCACAATTGCATCAAAGTCTTTCATAGTGATGTTTGTTGTTAAATGAGACCTTTTAGCTGTACTCATGTTAGACACAAGGGAATAGAAGTGGGATCTGACTGAATGTGAATATTGTGTAATAATATTTTTTGCATCAACTTCTGCAATCACAAAATCCTGGATGGATTGTATAATACCTCATCTTTTAGGAAATAGTTCTTACATCAAGCTCACCCACTTTGTTTCCAACATTCCTTTATGTCTACATTAAAGTTTTTACCTCCTTCCGCTGGATAAATTTACATTTGCAGCATTTGGGAGACTCTCATCAAATTACATCAGAGTCTAAGAATACCATCAAGTTATAAGGACTTGGTACGAGTTACACAAAGAGTTTAAATGTTTGTGTTGTATTTATTCCAGTAGCAATCATTTCATTTAAAGTAGTTTGAGAGAGCAGACAGTTATTAGATTGAGAGAGAGTTTCTGTGTTCTAACCCAGAAACAGAAGACATGCTCCTTAATATTTATAATAAATGTGTAAAAGCTCACCACCCAGGAGTATCCACTGCTCATGGCTTCCTCTCTGTCTACCAGCTCTCCCTGGTAGGGTCCGAAGTGTGCACCTACTGGAACAGTCTCCCCCTTATTAAACACCCCCAGACCTGCATCAGGAATACCCGACTTCCGAATCTCTAGTCCAGGAGGAAGAGTTTGTCTGGCTCGGTCAGGGACTCCCATGGGAACAGGAGTATCAGGGATGAAGAGGGGCGGTCCGTGAACCTCACACTTGTTGAAGAAGAAGGATTTGCAATCCTCACAGTCTGGAGGGAAAGAAAATATAATAATGTGAAGAAATAATGCTCAAAATAATTCTTAATAAACTGCAATGAACACAATTAAAGCTTTTAAAGTGCATTTTTACATTTTTAAGTGTGCAGCCATGTACAGCATACGATTTTAAATATTTGTTTTTACATAATAATCATTTAAAATAAGAATAATCAGTGAGTGTGTTACTGAGCTCCTGAGAGGCCTGATGTCTTACAGAGGGAGTCTTTATTGTCAAGATCTTCCTCTTTAATGGAAATAACTTCAGGTGTGGTGTTGAAATCGTCTCCGTGGCTGTAGATGTTCAGCTCCAGCGTCTCCTCTTTCTTCACACAGACTTCTGACACTTCGGATGTTCCTCCATCTGAAGTCTCCGTTTTCACGTCCTCACACAGCTAAAGATCAAACAGCAATAACACTTCTTCAGCAAACAAAACATCAACACTGTTTATAGATCTGTTTATAAGGTTTCCTAATCTGAACATGTTATTGTTTTTTTCTGTAACACAACTCATCATTAAGCTTTACCTGTGAAGGAGCAGGATCAGGAGCCCGAGACTTCCTGGAGGAGCGCGGTCTGTTTCCTGCTGATCTCATTATAACACCTCTAAACAAACATTATTCATCATCATCATCATAATATATTTTATCCTGTAACAATAAGAGGAAATGAGATGAATATTTTATAGACTTTAACCCTTTAAACAGTAATGAATTTTCTGCTAATGTTTTTAATAAACATTTGAAAACATCAGTCCGTGTTTTAGCTGCCTGGTAACGTGGTAAATGTATAGGAATTGTTTTTATCCTGATTAGTGTAAACTGGCTGTAAAGAGTGACTTAGAACAAGTTAAGATTATTTATAATACTTTAAACACAAATAAACATCTCCCACTAAAACACCTCGCTAAGGCCGAACTACAAATCTCTCCTTATTAGATAAATAGTGTACTACATAGAGTGTACACGCCATTATTTCATACTGAATGTAGTGCACTTAAACAGTGAAGTGGAGATCTATTTGGGATTCGGCCACACAGCTTCAGTTTAACTTACCTCAGGGTTTTAAAGCAGAACGAGGTTTTATATCCTCAGAACTAGACACAATAACGTGCTTTTATTTTTAACTACATCACATCTATCGGTAAATACAAACAGCGACTGTCCGAAAGATGTTATTGTGATGATTAGCTCGGATAAACATGTACAAGCGAACAGTGGCTGTTTTCTGGCGGTTGGAGAAGCAGCTACTGGGCGCGTTACCGCCACCACCTGGACTGGAATGGAGTTTCATGGTAAAAAATGGTTTTGTTGAGATAACAGGCTGCCAATCTAATGCTGGGGGAAGAGTTGAGTTTTTATGTGATAACGAAACCCAGTGCTCAAACTAGGAACCTCGCTTTTAAACTTTTTTAATAGTGGACCAACTTTAATTTTATTTCTAAAATACCTCTCGGTCCATTTCAGTAATGAGTTTGAATACTCCTGCTTTACAATTGTGTCATAATGGCTCATAATTATCATAAGTCCAATCCCATTAAAATGTGTCCTCACCATATAAACTGTGCTGATGGTAATGGATAGGGCTGTGCGTGGGCCTGCTTTCTACTGGTTCTCCACGTTTATCAGTTAAAGAGAGTCTGTGTGCTAATCTTAAAATACTGCCGTAATACTGTGAAATATTAGACAGTTTTCACTTCATGTTGATGCCAAATGTGCCTTCTATTGTATCTGTCTATTTTCTATTATCTATTGTATCTCTCCGTGTTCTATTTTATATTGTATCTGTCTATTTTCCTGATAAACAGCTATTTTATCTGCTCTGGATCTGGATCCTACTGAGTCGGAGGAAGAGAGATGTGTAAAGGATCCATAAATCTGTGTTCTGGCCCCAGATATGGTTTTCTCCTAAACTATTTTAACTGTACAGTATTTTATACACATTTTGGTTGTTATAAAAATAATCATAATAAAAATATATTCTAAGTGAATAATTTACAAACCCACTGTGTATTGTTCAGTTATTAATGAAATAATTACAAGCATCTGTTAAGTTTTGTTTGCATATGCATTTAGGGAATATTAAATATATGACATCTTTGTAATCAGTTCTATATTTATATTTGTTAGGATCTGATTCACCTGCATTTTTGTTAAGAAAAATAACATCCTTATTGTGATTTATTTATAATAATAAAATGGATTTATTTATACAGTCATGTGAAAAAATGTATGCACCCGAAGGAAATTGTTGGCTTTTTTGACGTATTTAGACAAACAAACATTTGATCATTGCAACATAACATTACCTAACAGTACGTCCAAGATTCTCGTTAGTGTCTGGAGAACATTTGAATATCTCGTATCACAGTAACCAGATGAACCGAATAGATTTTGGAATTGATCCAAACAGCATCGAGGTCACAGTGAGTTTTTCTTCAGTAGCTTCTTCCTATTTGAAGTACAGCTCTGTGCAAAAGTTTTAAGCACATGCAAAGAAATGCTGTAGAGCAAAGATGCCTTCAAAATAATGATATTAAATGTTTCTACATTAAGAAAAACACTGTAAAGAGGAGTAAACAGTAGTAAATGAAACAAAGTCAATATTTGGTGTGACAAAAAATAAAATTAGTCTCTGGAACAATTTGTGCAGTTTTATAAGGAAACTAGCTGTAAGTGTTATTGAGCATCTTGCAGAACCAGTCACGGTTCTTCTGGAGACGTTGACTGTCGCTCTCGCTTCTTATTTTTGCAGCAAATCCCAGTAGCGTTCGTTGTGTGTTTTTTTTGTTTGTTTGAAAAGTCTCTTATGTAATACGCTGCTTCCTTTACTGAGATATTTTTGTCAATGTTTTCTGTAACATTTAATTTTGTGCTGGAAAACTAATGTTTCGGAATCTAAAATGTTTTTTTTTTTTTTGTACTGACTCCATAATGTAGAAGTCATGAAATAAAAATCTATAACAAAGTTTGTACTAAAAAAAAAATAGGGTGCCTACAATTTTTGCACAATGCATTGCCTAGTCCATAGGGATCATTCTTCAATGCTTCTAATTGGGCCCAATGTGGACATTTTCACTTAGGGGTGTACTCACTTTTGTTGCCAGCGGTTTGGACATTAATGGCTGTGTGTTGAGTTATTTTGAGGGGACGGCAAATTTACACTGTTACACAAGCTGTACACTCACTACTTTACATTGTAGCACAGTGTCATTTCTTCAGTGTGTCACATAAAAAGATATCATCAAATATTTACAAAAATGTGAGGGGTGTACTCACTTTCGTGAGATACTGTAGATCCCATAAAAAAAGGAATACCCAAGCGCCCACAGCAATCATGAAGAATGTGCTGTAGCACAATCGCCTAATACAGTGAACTTGACTAAAATAATACACTTACTAAACATGGTAATGGGAGTACAAAACACATACACATACCTATTCAGAGTTCAAAGAGAGAAAAACGTCGTCATATAGGATTTATCTTCACAACACACCTAATATGAGAAAATAACATAAGTGTGTACCTCGAGAAGAAGATAAAATGGCGACAACGAGAACACACACACACGAGAAAAACGTTCTAATTTGCTAATTTTTCAAAAACTCGTTGTACAAGTAAAATACACAGCAGAAACGACACAGTCCGTCTATCCTAATAATACTATAAATGATTAAACTTGTTTGTGCACTTATAACGACTTTTAAAGCTTAGAATTCGGACTTTATAATTGTGCTGGCTTAAGTACATACCTCTCTCAGTCAAACCCAACGCCGAGAAATGTGATATGACGTGATATGTCTGCTAACAATCAGCAATGAGCACTGTAACACAAATAAAGGACTCCCAACACCAAGAACAGTAAAATATTAAATAACCGTGAAGGATTTTGGTGAAATTAATACATTTTACAGAGAAACACATGCCATGAAAAAACACAAAAATAAATTAATTTTATTTCCTATTTTTCTTATATCTGTTACACAACTAACAATATCATGTATATCCAAACATACACATTAACAAATGATTTAAAATAAAAAGCAAAAACACACTATTTAATAATTGAACTATTTAGATGATGAAGACAATGCACTGTGACTTCTGTTCAAAAGCAGATATATAGAAAATATATCCAGAAAATATATCCAGGAAAATGGATTTCTTTACAGGAAGTAATTTATTTTTAAAAAAGTGACTGTGAAGAAACACAGTCACGACGTCTTCAAAATTAAACTCATTTAGCCTGTGAAGTGTCTCCTGCATGCAAAAAAAAAAAAAAAACAGTGCAGAAAGAATTCAAATGTAATTTAACATTAATGTAATTGAATGTAGCCTACATGATGAGGAACTACCGTTCATCAAATTCTGTTCATGTAAATTTAGAAAGGCCTCATTTATCAAGCTGGATATGAATGGATTTATCCATACGAGTTTGTTCGAGTGTTTTAAACAAGACATTTGGTTTTCATGAAAATCCTGTAATTTCAGAAAATCTTTCATATCCTACTCATGCTCCTGAGTGTGTGTGAATTTACGCCTAACTAATGTAAACTTGATCAACTTCAAATCATATAATCTGCATGGATTACTGCACTTTTATATCTGGAATATACTGTGGAGTTTAAACTATTTATTTTTATTACATTTACAGAGTTTAGAGTGACTTATAGAAGCGCTTTGGAGGCTCGATCAAAAACATAGCCTCGTGATAGTTCACTCGGTCAGGAACTAAAAGTACAAACCAGCCATGTTATATTACTGGCATTAAGTAAAGAATACTTGCTTTTTCTTGTGATCTCAAAAGTTGTTTCTCAAGATCACAACTTCTTTTTTTATATGTTGAAATTTATTATTTAGGCATACATGCTATATAGCTTGGATGAGCTCATCTGTTTTTAATTTAGTCAGGGAATGCCTTAACAGAAACTAGTTGGTACAGTGGTAGAGTAATGGCCTTAATGCTCTGAGGTCATGGGTTAGAGTCTAAGCTTGGGTGACTGTGTAGAACTGGCAATATTTTTCTCATATTTCCCCTTCAGGACCAATAAAGCACATCTGTCTATTTAATTATGTATTTAGCCTTATGTTTTTAAGTTCTACACCATTTATTAATTAGTGTGTAACCCCTGTAAGGGGTGGGATATATTTATTAGGCAGCAAGTGAACAGTCAGTTCTGGAAGTTGATGTGTTGGAAGCAGGAAGAACAGGTAAATGTAAGGAGCTGAGTGACTTTGACAAGGGCCAAATTGTGATGGCTAGCAGGTCTTGTGGGGTGTTCTCTGTATACAGTGGCTAGTACCCAACAAAAGTGATAGAAGGAAGGACAACCGGTGACCTGTGACAGGGTCATGGGTGCTCAAGGCTCACTGATGCATGTGGGGAGCGAAGGTTAGCCCATCTGATCCGATCCCACAGAAGAGCTACTGTAGCACAAACTACTGAAAAAGTTAATGCTGGCTCTGATAGAAAAGAGTCAGAACACACAGAGCATCACAGCTCAGCACCTACAATGGGCACCTGAGCATCAGAACTGGACCATGGAGCAATGGAAGAAGATGGCCTGGTCTGATGAATCAGATATTCTTTTACATCATGTGGAGGCCGGGTGCATGTGCGTCACTTATCTGGTGAAGAGATGGCACCAGGATACACTTTTGGAAGAAGGTGACCCGGCAGTGTCAGTGCGATGATCTGGGCAATGTTCTGCTGGGAAACCTTGGGTCCTGGCATTCATGTGAATTTTACTTTGACACGTACCACCTGCCTAAACACTGCTGCAGACCAAGTACACTAGTTCATGGTAACAGTGTTCCCTAATATCAGTGGCCTCTTTCAGCAGGATAATGCGCTCTGACACACTGCAAAAATGGTTCAGGAATGGATTGAGGAACATGACAAAGAGTTCAAGATGTTGACTCGGCCTCCAAATTCCCCAAATCTCAATCTGATCAAGCGTCTGTTGGATGTGCTGGACAAACAAGTCCTATGCATCGAGGCCCCACCTCACAACTTACAGCACTTAAAGGATCTGCTGCTAACGTCTTTGTGCCAGATACCACAGCACACCTTCAGAGGTCTTGTGGAGTCCATGCCTCCACGGGTCAGAGCTGTTTTGGCAGAACAAGGGGGACCTACACAGTATTAGGCAGATGGTTTTAAAGTTATGGCTGATCGGTGTATCTGGAAGACCTGAGGAATTAACCTAGATCTCGATGTTAACAAACTGTATATAAGGATACCAAAGACTCAATGGATAGGTTTTTTTGATTGCTAAAATAGAGGTTCTATTTCACCCCTTCTAACCACCAAGGACGGTATCTAACAACCGGACATCCTCTAGAGCATGTCACTTATTTACTTTTATCTAACTCACCTTGTGTACAGTCAAAGCTACAGTTTTTCTTTCCTCCAAATTTGGAAGAGACTGGCTTGTTAGCTTCAACCTCATTGTGTCAGAAATAGCTTAGTGTGTTATTCAGGGACTCGCTCTGAATGACAGAACAGGGATGTGCGCGTGCCTCCATTAGCCTTGTGCTTCTAACTGCATCTCCTCCAGTCTCATTAGAGCAGCTGCTGTGGTAACTCTGAAATATTTTTCCTTATATTCCATGATAATGATTCAATCATTTAAGATCAGTTCAGTGGGATTTTTGCTTACTCATGGTCTCATGATGTTTTTGGGTTTCTGTCCTCGATTGTTTTTCTCTTATGTTTTCCCTAACTAGCCTTGGGTATTTTGCTTGCAGGTACAAGCAACATAAAAGCCAACTGTGTCCAACTTTTGTTTAGACTAAGATTAAGACTATGAAACGCTGTAGTGGCCAGGGTGTCTTTCGTGCATAATAAACCATCTCTTTGACTATACCTTGGCTCTTGGTGTCCTGATTCTTCAAGCATCTTACTTCTGGTGAAGCATTTTAATTATCCAGGAAAGATTTACATCAGTGTTTAACACTAGCAGACTGGAACCTGCTGCACTATGGTGCTTTTGGCACTCAAAGGGCCGGTGTACATGCCCTCATGGACCAGTGGCTAATGATTCCAATGGACCATGCTGCATTCAGCCCCCAAGCTAAAGCTACATGCTATGCATCTCTCTTGGTGTTCGACCAAGCAGGACCAGGATGGTATGTTACAAAATGCGTACACCAAGGAGCAGTTCCCCATCGGACTGAGATGTTCACCAAGGATACCTACCTCGCTGGATGAAGCCCCCTCAACAGAATTTATGCAATTATAACCTTTAGGTTATGATGATGACTTTTTAGTCAGATGTTCTGTTGTATGAATCAATAATATCCAACAGCCTTTCTACCAATATTTGAGAAACAGTTACAGTTGACTTATGGGTAGAGGAAGTAAACCATGGCCAAAAAGACCTCTGATGGACTGAAATGTTGGTACTGAAACTTGCTGATATCGCACTGGCTCTGTTTCAGTGTTATGCTGCAGTAGTAATAGTACAATAGTGTTTTAGTTAATTCATGACTTGTGTGTTGATAATTTGTCACAACTACATAAGGCTAAAAGAAAACACTAATAATCTTATTTTAAACATTGCTATAAGATTACAGTTTCCACAGAAAGTCAAGATAAATAAAATGAAAAACACAGTTCAAAATAGATATAATTTTCAGCCAAAACAGTAAACATGTTTAATTTGACAGCTTTAAATCATGCAATGTTTCAGAGTTAGTGCACTTGTGGGTCTTAAATGTAACTGAATAAGTAAACGCCTTTCCGCACTGTGAGCAAAGATATGGCTTCTCTCCTGTGTGAATGCGCTGGTGTGTTTGAAGATGGTTCTGTCGATTAAAACTCTTCCCACACTGAGAGCAGTGATACGGCTTCTCTCCCGTGTGAATGCGCTGGTGGACTTGGAGCGTACTCTGCTGATGGAAACTCTTTCCTCACTGTGAGCATTGATATGGCTTCTCTCCTGTGTGAAAGCGCTGGTGTATTTGGAGATGACTCTGATAAGTAAAACATTTCCCACACAGTGAACAGTGATAAGGCTTCTCTCCTGTATGATTGCGCTGATGTGTTTGGAGATTACCCTTGGCTGCAAAACTCTTGCCACAGTGTGAGCAGTGATATGGTTTCTCTCCAGTGTGAAGGCGTTGGTGTTGTTGGAGATTACTCTGTCGATTAAAACTCTTCTTACACTGTGAGCACTGATATGGCTTCTCTCCTGTGTGAATGTGCTGATGCTTTTGGAGATTACACTGGTAAGTAAAGCTCTTCCCACACTGTGAGCAAAGATATGGCTTCTCTCCTGTGTGAAGATGCTGGTGTTTTCGGAGATTACTCTGGTTAGTAAAACTCTTCTCACACTGTGAGCAATGATAAGGCTTCCCTCCTGGGTGAATGGTCTGGTGTTGCTGTAGAGTAAATGTCTGTCCACCTTGTGAACGGTGATATGGTTTCTCTCCTGTGTGAACATGCTGATGTCTTTGGAGACGATCCTGTCGATTAAAACTCTTCCCACACTGTGGGCAGTGATATGGCTTCTCTCCTGTGTGAATGCTCTGGTGTTGTTGAAGACGATCCTGTCGATTAAAACTCTTCTCACATCGTGAGCACTGATATGGTTTATCTCCTGTGTGAATGCGCTGGTGTCGCTGGAGATCACCCTGCTGATTAAAACTCTTTCCACACTGTGAACAGTGATACGGCTTCTCTCCTGTATGAATATGCTGGTGTCTTTGGAGATGACTCTGTTGAGTAAATTTCTTACCACAATGTGAGCAGTGATATGGCTTCTCTCCTGTGTGAATGTACAGGTGTCGTTGGAAAGCACTCTGATGAGAAAAACTCTTTCCACACTGTAAGCATTGATATAGTTTCTCTCCTGTGTGAATGTACTGGTGTCGTTGGAAATTGCTCCACTGATAGAAACTCTTTCCACACAGTGAGCAGTGATATGGCTTCTCTCCTCTGTGACTGCGCTGGTGTGTTTTGAGAGCATTATGATGACCAAAACTCTTTCCACAATCTGAGCAGTGGTGAATTTCCTTCTGTACGTCATTGTGAGAAGTATCAGAACTCAGAGAACCAGATGATGTTGACTGACTACTGGAGCCTTTGGATGGAATCTCAATCTCCTGTTTTATCTCTCCTGATTCTCGCGGTCTTGTATACTCTTCGTAGTGGCATCTCTGGATGTGTTTGTCTAAGTAAATTTGAGATGCATAGGTAAGAGGACACGTTGAGCAGGAAAAGACTTCCAACAGAGTGTTGTTTACTTCTGGAGAAGTGAAAGGACAAACATATCAGAAAGTGAACATGAAATGCAACAAGAATATAAAATGTAACAACACTAGTCCAAGGTAAAGGAGTGTTTGAGGTTAAGTAAAAAATTCAAGATTCTACATGAATGAAGTCTTAATAATCTGTAACTCAAGAAACCAACGAAAGAGAACAATCTTGATCTGGAACATTTTTGGATCTGGGAATAGCTCTGCTATGGGCAGCAGTAACCATAGCCCCATGGGTCTAAGCAACCAAGGGTGTGTGGTTGGCTTCTGTTTGAGCTAATGTCAAGCTTAGGCAATGGAAAGCTTAGACTAATTACAGCTTGCCAGGAGTAACAGCATTTACTAATAAGAAGAACTGAGCCCCAGCATTCAAGGTTCCGAAAGATACAACAATGGGCCTTATTTATCAAGCTGGATATTAATAGATTTATTTGCAAATGGTTTGTAGTAGCATTTATATAAGAAATGTTGTATTGTTACATATGGATTTTATATATGGATTACGCAGTCAAGTTTACATCGCTGAATAATTTGAATTATACACAAATTTAATGAAATTAAATTTTGTGGGATTTTGTGAATCCCGGGTTGTGGCAGCAGGGGTGTGTAGACCACTGTATCAGCTGTGCGGGGAGAGGAGTTGGGTCAAACCTGCAGGTAACAAGTGATGATTTACACCTGCCTTATTACCACCAGCCTACTTATTTGTGTCTCTTTGTGTTTCAATTGGCAATCAATCGGCAAGAGAGAGCAAATATGATACCGCTTGGCAGAACCCTTGCAACTGCTTATTTGTAATGTTTGGCAGTGGCATTTACAACATCTGAGGGCTATCCTGAGATCCTAGAAACACAGCAAACACAAACAAGTGTGCAATTGGTTGGGTGGAAGTACAATGTCCGGGCTTCCACTTGGGCCATGGGCTGGTAAAATTGATAAGACAGCAGCGATTGGAGTCTACCTGACCCAAGCCCAACAAGGATCAGAGGCTTATACCTAAATTTTTGGACATTACTGGCCCGCTGACTGACCTCACTAAAAAGGGAGCACCAGATCCAGTCCAGTGGACAGAGCCATGTGAGCAGGCTTTCTGCCAGGTAAAAGCTGTCGCATACTCCTGACTATTTTTTCTCTTTTATTCTCAGACTTACGCATCAGACATTTTGGGCCATTTTGTCCCAGGTGGTGGAAGGGGAGGAGCACCCCGTGCTATAGATCAGCTGGAAATGCTCAGTAAGGGAGACCAAGTACAGCACAATCGAGAAGTGGTGTCTGGCCATAAAGTGGGCGGTCCTCAACCTCTGACACTACCTACTGGGTCACCCTTTTACAGCATGAAGGATGCCAATGTGTGGATCACTCATTGGTATCTGGCACTTCAGCCATTGAAATTCAAGGTGGTCCACAGACTGGGAGCGCAGACGGTGGTGGCGGATCACCTCTCTCGCCAGCTGTAGGCCAGACAACTTACCTGGCCTGAGGTGGGAGATGGGGGTATGCGGCAGTGGGGGCATGGTCGAGCATCAGCTGTGGACACAGAGGAGGCGGGTCAAACCTGCAGGTAATGTGAGATGATTCTCACCCGTCTTATCGCCAGTCTTATTCGTGTTTTTGTCATTTCAGCTCCATGAGCTTTGCGGACTTCACCGAATGCAAAATCAGTGATTTGCATTCATCAAAATGCACGTGAATATAAAACAAATCAGCCTTCAGTAAATCAGGTATTTTTATAAAAACTAAGTCCAGTAGTCCAGTGGAATTTTTCAGTTCATGTTGACAAACATGCAAACATTTACACACTATTTTACAAAATGATAAACAAATGAGGCCCAATGACAACAGACTGTACAGGAGGAAAAAAAAAAACTGTCCTTCATCTCATCCACAAGTGTTTCTTGATCTCAAACTCATTTCAAAAAGACACAATGCATTTATTGGTTATAAATCATTACTTTTCTTTCCTTTTTCACCTCAAACAACTTTTCCTGTTAAAAAAAAGAACACAATTTTCTTTATAGTCCTCATCAGGAAGTGACGAGAAATTCAAGTATGCTCCACAGTATTTTGGAATTTTCAGCTTTGAGTTTATTTAATATATTGAGTGGAAGATGTTTCTTCCATCACCAGTAGTAGTTTTACTTGTGAGAAATGTAGATTAGTTAGCACTTTGACAGAGAAGATCCAGACTTTACAGAGGACTACCAATAGCAAGAGATGCAATGGGCCGACTTCACAAGTCTCAGAGGAAGCACATGATACCCCTTTCACCCACTCTGGTGGTAAATGTCATATGACAGTGTAGACTGGGAACTGGCTAAAACTAGTCCTCTGGTTATAATAAACTCTTTTATTGTACAACATGCTTTCATCCCAGAAACATCGTTAAGCTAAGAAATATAATGTCACTCACTAGATGCTGCAGAAAACCTCTATAACCTCTTAGACTATAGCAACACCTTGCTGTTTGGTTATTTTTATGTTTCCTTTCCCACCTGTATAGAAGTAAATTCTTGTTTACGTAAACTCAGAAAAAAGTATTTCACTGCACGTCATACTGTGTATGTGACCAGTAAAATGTTTTTGTTCCTGTAGGTGCATAAACAAGCTCCAGTTGTTCCAGAGTCCTGACAAGAACCAGAAATCGTTATAAAATCCCCCTACCTTATGCACACTGCATTGCCCTAAAGTAAAATGATACATTTACTATACTAGTAATAACGTAAAAAGCACTGAATGTTCTCGCCCTACAGTACCTGAGAAAATTTTAGATTAAAGCTGGTGTAATGGATCATAAAAGACTAAAAGGTGCAGGTTATTTATAAGCACCTAGAATAAAGAAGACTAAGGCAGGGGGGCAGAGCCTTTTCATACATCGCTCACCAACTATATAACGATTTTCCAATTAATGTTTTCAGACTGAGATATAGTCTCAATCTTTAAGTCTTGCTTTAAAACCTATTGATTTATTCACACAGTTTGTTAAATAGCATTTCTCTAGAGTAAAGGTGCAGATCTTTGGGTGTTCATGACTTCATGAAAGCTATGGTCAAGCTGTACATGTTAGTCTTCCTGTCTAATGGGATGCCAGTACGTGATCTGGACAAACAGTCTGTCAGTTCTCCTACTCTATACAAATATAATTTAATAGAAGGGAAATGATTTGTAGTCTGTGTGGATGGATTTTACCCTTCATAGAGCACTTTTTGTTCCAGAGGTAGTCAAATGCAGGACTGAGCTCTTTAGCGTACTCCTCTTCATACCACAGCAAGAGCTCCTGTCCTGGGTTAATGGGTCGACAGCAACGGTACAGAATCCCTCCTCGATTCTGAAACGCGACAAGATTCTGCTCTTCATCATTACGGGCACAATTCACATACCTAAAAGAATGAGGCAAAGTGGCAGAAAAGGTTAAAATCAGACCAGAGTTACAGAACGAGAGAAAGCATGAGACATATCAGTGACAGGAGGAAGATAAAGTTCCTCCAACAAATTTGGAGCTGCAAAATCAATTACTATAAAAAAAAAAAAAACAAAAACAACAACTGGCATATTCCTCACCTCATCCAATTCGCATGCATTTCTCTTTTGGCATCTACGTATTCTTCACACTGCCCACTCCTGCATATCTGTAGAAAAATTACACATTTACATTTTCTTCATTAAATCAATATATGCCTTCAAATTAAATGAGGTACACAGAATGAGAATGATGGCTAATGACAATATTGTTATATTAAGAATTAAAGGTTTTAGACTGTATCTTTAGTTTCACAGAACATCCGACAAGCTCGAAGATGAATTTAGTAACCTTAGGAAAATGCAAGCAAGGCTTTTCGGCAGAATTTTGGTGAAGGAAGTTTTTATCAAAGGTTTTGTGTCTTTGATACGGCGAAGTTCTCTGAGAAATATCTGTCCCTTGGGTTCTTGCCTCTCAAAAGTAATATTTATTTACCGTAAGTGTTTGTGAGCTAATGTTGGTTAATTCGGTATAGCGCTGGTCCTGGATATACGACTGATCCAGAATCGAATATTTGTCTTAAATAAAGAGGTCAGCAGGCCTCAGTTATCATTCTGGGCACAAGAAATTTGGTTTTCATGAAAATTCACTTAATTTGTAAAAATGTTTGTTAATTTAACATTAACTGATGGGCTTCAAAACATACAACTGCCCTGAGTTACTGTAGTTTAAATATGGAGTAGGCGATCAAGTTTAAATCAAATATTTATTTAATTACACACAAATGAAAATTTGGAAAGTCAGTGGTTTCATATGAATGACTTGAAAGCAAATGAACCCTTTAACATTCTCAGTAAGAGAAAAAGGAATGTAAAATTGTTTTCTTTGCATTTTTTTATTTCCTTGGGGCAATAATAATCAGTGGTTGTTGTTTTTTTAAAACAGACTTCAGTTTTTAAAATTTTTTAGGCATCTACCAAACGAAGTGAGAAGTCACTTCATGGTAAAAGTATAAATACCAAAAACATTTAGAAAAATAAAACAAAAATGCTAACTTTTAAATCAGACTTGCTCATGTGTGTAGTGATGCATCAGCACAAATGTTGTTTTGGCATTAAATCCAGTTTATTTCTGGTAGTAGGCTACGAAGCATTGCTGGTTTGCATTCAAACACAGGAAAACTTTGGCTCCCGCTTATCACAGGGAAGTGGCAGCTGTCCACAGTTATCGTAGTGAACATCTGGTTGTGGTTATGAGGGTCTTGGGGTGTAGTGTTTCTTCTGAGACAACATCTGGTGGACTGGAGGATGATGGCTGGCCAACTTTGGATGCTGGCTTGTTGACACGCTTCAAACGGTGGGCGACTGCCAGGTGGAACCCTCTGTGAGACACTGGTTTCTCGTTCAGTAGGCCACAGTCCCTCTTGTAGACCAGCCAGTAATTTGAGATGCACAGGTCAAGGACGTATGCAGACAGGGGAAACTACCATCAGCTTGACTTGGCTGGGGTCTTGTACATGTGTACCAGCATGTCAGAAAGATCGATGCCTCCCATATGCTGATTGTAGGCAGGAATAATTGATGGGCATGGGATGGCAATCTTTATGTGGACCTCTTTGCTCCAATGTTTGACAGTTATAGGTCGCATGATCCCACAGAAATTGCTCAGAAGTTTGACAAATTTGTTATCAAACCATTTTACTGTGATTACTCCTTCAGCAGACCGGTAATCAAAAGCTCCTTGTTCTTTCTTCATCAGCTCTTTGGACAGTACGGACGCACGTGACACCCCAGGTTTGCGTGCAGGTTCTGGTTGTGGTACTGGTGTTATAAATATACATAATTATTATTATTTTTTAAAGAAAATATATATAAAAAAAACTTTATTTTGTAATATTACTAGTACTGGTTATACCACAATTTCCATGGTAACAGATTGATATAATGCATAAAAGTGAATTAAGTCAGAAATATATTACTATTTTTATATTAGTATTTGTACCCCAAATAAAAAATTATATTATTATTATAAGATTAAGTATTATCCAGCGCAATAGTATTATTTCTACGTATTTATGGCAGATATTTACCATATTTACAGTACTTTGAAAACATCTCAGAAATGGTGAAAAATCATATATTTATAATTAGAATATAGATATAATTGTCTCACCAAATATATAAAGGAATAACATTAAATTAATGATAATAAGAGGCTAACTGTTCAATTAGGACAAAACTAATGGTGCCATATAAAAGAAGCTCATTGTTTATTTATTAATTTTTTTAATTTTCAGCTCTCTGTAAGCTTAGCCTTTTACAGAGTTTTGTAGACAAACAAACAACAAAAAATTATTAATTTACCTGAAATCATTTAGGCAACAGTCCTCACATTAAACCCATGCATTTGGTTTCCTGAAGGTCATTTATGCAAATTGTTTTGCATGAACTGTACAAGTACCAGTAAGTTATAAGCAGTTTTGATGGACCTGAAAGTGTGTTTAAAGTGTCTCCACACATCACTGGCATGAGGAAATTGGAATTACCTTCATCCAATGGTGACATTTTGCTTCTAAAAAAATACGTAATATTTATAATAAATGTGTAAAACCTCACCACCCAGGAGTATCCACTGCTCATGGCTTCCTCTCTGTCTACCAGCTCTCCCTGGTAGGGTCCGAAGTGTGCACCTACTGGAACAGTCTCCCCCTTATTAAACACCCCCAGACCTGCATCAGGAATACCGGACTTCCGAATCTCTAGTACAGGAGGAAGAGTTTGTCTGGCTCGGTCAGGGACTCCCATGGGAACAGGAGTATCAGGGATGAAGAGGGGCGGTCCGTGAACCTCACACTTGTTGAAGAAGAAGGATTTGCAAACCTCACAGTCTGGAGGGAAAGAAAATATAATAATGTGAAGAAATAATGCTCAAAATAATTCTTAATAAACTGCAATGAACACAATTAAAGCTTTTAAAGTGCATTTTTACATTTTTAAGTGTGCAGCCATGTACAGCATACGATTTTAAATATTTGTTTTTACATAATAATCATTTAAAATAAGAATAATCAGTGAGTGTGTTACTGAGCTCCTGAGAGGCCTGATGTCTTACAGAGGGAGTCTTTATTGTCAGGATCTTCCTCTTTAATGGAGATAACTTCAGGTGTGGTGTTGAAATCGTCTCCATGGCTGTAGATGTTCAGCTCCAGCGTCTCCTCTTTCTTCACACAGACTTCTGACACTTCGGATGTTCCTCCATCTGAAGTCTCCATTTTCACGTCCTCACACAGCTAAAGATCGAACAGCAATAACACTTCTTCAGCAAACAAAACATCAACACTGTTTATAGATCTGTTTATAAGGTTTCCTAATCTGAACATGTTATTGTTTTTTCTGTAACACAACTCATCATTAAGCTTTACCTGTGAAGGAGCAGGATCAGGAGCCCGAGACTTCCTGGAGGAGCGTGGTCTGTTTCCTGCTGATCTCATTATAACACCTCTAAACAAACATTATTCATCATCATAATCATCATCATCATCATCATCATAATAATAATAATAATAATAATAATAATAATAATAATATATTTTATCCTGTAACAATAAGAGGACATGAGATGAATATTTTATAGACTTTAACCCTTTAAACAATAATTAATTTTCTGTTAATGTTTTTAATAAACATTTGAAAACATCAGTCCGTGTTTTAGCTGCCTGGTAACGTGGTAAATGTATAGGAATTGTTTTTATCCTGATTAGTGTAAACTGGCTGTAAAGAGTGACTTAGAACAAGTTAAGATTATTTATAATATTTTAAACACACAAATAAACATCTCCCACTAAAACACCTCGCTAAGGCCGAACTACAAATCTCTCCTCATTAGATAAATAGTGCTCTACATAGGGTGTACACGGCATTATTTCATACTGAATGTAGTGCACTTAAACAGTGAAGTGGAGATCTATTTGGGATTCGGCCACACAGCTTCAGGTTAACTTACCTCAGGGTTTTAAAGCAGAACGAGGTTTTAAATCCTCAGAAATAGACACAATAACGTGCGTTTATTTTTAACCACATCACACCTATCGGTAAATACAAAACTATGTCAGAAATATTTTAATGTGATGATTAGTTCGGATAAAATTGTTCAGGCGAGAAAACTGTAGGGTTTTTCTCTTCTTCGGCATTTATAAGCGGTTGGAGAAGCTGCGATTGTGCGCTTTACCGCCACCACCTGGACTGGAGGAGTGTAGGATTTCTCTAAAAACGTTAACCCCAAATAGACATAATGACTCTAAGCCTCGACCTCGCTACATTCTGATTCCAGATTTATAATTTGTGACTAGTGTAACATTCGAACATTTGATTATATGTCAACAACATGTGAAAATACGTGAAAACTAAATATAAATATAAATATATGTCCTGTGCAATAATTTGCCAGACTAGTCAGAAGGATGTGCTTGTATTTCTTGACACAGATATTCAGGAGGTGTTTGAAAGGATGTCTCATTTCCAAAATCTCATACAGCTTCTAACTATATTTGGTTTTAATGCAGGGAAGAGTGCTGAATCCTGCTTCACACAGATAGGAGCTTGCAAATGGGATAATCATTTAGTGCACACAAAGCAGCATCTGGGAACTCTGGTTTCTCAGGTATCAGTCAATTTTTTTTTGAAAATGTGAATCTCTGAACACTGAAAAAAACTTCCATAAGGTTAATTCAAAATAAATAAATACAGATGTGTGTATATTTCAATATTTTCAATTTTTCAATATTCATTTTAAGAGTTCACTGGGTTTTCTCTCATCCAGAAAAGTGGCATTAAAAGGGATGATGGAAGCTAAATGCAAAGAAGAAAAAGAGAAGGCAAAAGAAGAGGTGAAGAAAGCTAGAGTAAGGAGTCTAACACTTTTATAAATGAAAAGGATGAGCTTCCAGCAGTGTTATGAGTGATAAAATTCCCAGAGACTCTTTCTCCTGAGAACTTAGCTGAAGTAAAGACAGTTCTGATGGAGGAGTGGGACATTCAGATTTTTTTTTATTTTTTATTATATGATGTTAGCAGCTGTGAAGAGATGATCAGAGTCTATCACCAGCTTTGGAGAACAGGTTACTTGTAGCTCCACCCATAGTCTCAAATTGTCAACAAACAATATGTCTCTCATTTGAAGCTGCATTCTTTACTGTGACACAAAGACAGAATGCTATGGGTCTAAATCTAACGTCCTTATTATGTTATGTACAGATGAAGTTGTTTACTTGGCACATATGAAGTGCTCACCTCCAATGTGAGGTGAGAGGGGAGACCTTGCCCCTGGTGGAGAAACTTAAGTACTGCATCTTATTCACAAGTGATGAAAAAAGAGAGGTTGAGATTTATGAATCGGGTCAGTGGTGACACTCTGTAGAACCCTGCAGACTCTGGTGGCAGCCGTATTTTTTGTGTTCAACCTCAGCCCTGCTAACACACTCTCTGTTTAGCAGTCAATTTATGCCCCTAACCTATCCTATGGTTACAAGCTGTGGGTAGTTACAGAAAGAATAAGGTCATGAGTACAAGTGCCAGGGACACGGTGGCTTAGTGGCTAGCACGTTTGACAAAAGTCATCAGCCTCGTTTTGTTTTAGAATCAAGTATTTGAATAGTATTTTACTACTTGTGACCACCTGATAACCTCTAGAGAAACTCCTACTTATGTGAGTTATGTGATGCGAAAGAAGGATATGAATGGTTCAGGGTTTGTACTTGTTGGAAACCAGTGACAAGATGGTGTGAGTGGAGCAAGATGTCATTATGTTATCTTGCCAAGGATCACGTCCAGATTTATGGTTTTTTTTAATGGCAGTTTGTAGTGGCCTTGTACCATACAGCCTCTGGGTCAACCAGGACACTACCTAATCTCCTACATTTTCTGGGTCAGACTTCTCAGGCTCCTGCAGTGCTGTTAAGAGTAACATACTGTGACTGCTCCCCTGATGAGTGGATGGTGGTCTGTTGAGATCAGGTAATTTTGCAGTCACACGTGCCTTCACTATGCAAGCAAACTTCTGAACTCTGGGGCAACTGAGCATGCTGAGTCCCGCCCCCCGCCCAAAACAACATTGAGATGTGGTTGTAGTACAACCACACTCTGAGTACACACTGTGAGTACACACTGTTTATTGGCTTCACCTATCATCTTAACAATTGTAAAAGCAGTAATTGCTGAAGTCTATAATGGATACACTTTGTTGTGGGGCTCAATTTGCTAGTATGCAAAAAGTTAAGTCAGAGAGAGTTAAACCAGACTCTTCCGTTGAGATTGCATTTTTAAGTGTTCTTGTTTGGAAGTGTTCTTGTCTGCTTTGAAAAATGGTGTTACACATTTTAGAAAGTTGCCAACATGCACCATGATACACCATGACGTGAGACCCTGTTTCACTACGTGTTGACCATAAGGGGTCTAGTGGCATCAGTTAGAGGGGGGTGTGGATGTCAGTGGGGGAATCTGGTAGCTCTTGAAGTAGGCTTATTTCATTAATTATTAACCATTAACTAGTTATTGTCTCTCTGAAAACAAAACAAAAAAATGCTGGACATGTAAATCCACCTACGAAAACAATGACTGATAACTTAAATGAGTCAAAATAAAAGTGTGCTGTTGCTTTTTCTCCTGCCAGTAGCTGTCGGAAACTCTGTTAAGATGTGATATGTGTGGCTGGACCAAGGTTTCAGCAAGGTAAGATTGTACACGTCAAACACTTTATCTGCTGGACGTCTTATGCAAAATAGTCCGTCTTGATAGTCACATGGACTGATTTCCCTCTCCACTTCCTCAGAGACAATTTTTTGAAGTGCATGAATTATGAAGAGAGAAAAGGAGACAAAGATCAGCTCATTACATCAATACGTAATGTAATTAATGACAAACTGTTGCATATCTAAAGACCCCTTTAATGGCACACGATAGTTGCCTTCCTCCAAGTGTTTGCCTCACACCTCCAGGGTCGGGGGTTCGATTCCCACCGTGGCCCTGTGTGTGTGTGTGTGCATGTTCTCCCCGTGCTGTGGGGGTTTCCTCCGGGTACTCCGGTTTCCTCCCCCAGTCCAGAGACATGCATGGTGGGCTGATTGGCATGTCCAAAGTGTCCGTAGTGTATGAATGGGTGTGTGAGTGTGTCCTGTGATGGGCACCCTGTCCAGGGTGTACCCCGCCTTGTGCCCTATGCTCCCTGGGATAGACTCCAGGTTCCCCATGACCCTGAAAAGGATAAAGCAGTATAGAAGATGTATGGATGGATAAAGAATGTGGTGAAGGAGATGTGTAATTGTTTTTGGTAAAATGTTTCGGTGTTTAAATTCGTGTTGTGCATGTTGTGTCTTTTATTGTGAGTTTGCATGGCTACTACCTTGGCCAGGTATTTCTTGTAAAAGAGAATGGGACTTCCTGGTAAAATAAAGGTAAATAAATAAAATTGAGAGGCAGACAGGCATGTCCTGACTATTGCCTGTTTCCTGCTTATGATTTTGTCTGTCGATTTGGATCTGAGTTCTAGCTTTATCAATAAAGCTTCTTTACCCTGCAATCGCATCCATTCCTGACGCCTGATAACGGTGATATGTGTTGAACAATTAGCACACAGTAAATCTGTCATACCCTTTCACCTGTATCACATACTTACAGGGCAGCTGTGGCTCAGGTGGTAGAGCAGGTCGTACACTAATCGTAGGGTGGGTGGTTCGAGCCCAGGCCCACATGCCTCCACATGCTGAATTGTCCTTGGGTGAGACACTGAACCTAAGGCTAGTACCTTAGTGTGTGTGAATGGCTGTATGAGAAACAGTGTAGACCCTTTGTAGAACCACTAAGGGTAAAAGGTGTTATATAAGTGCAAACTATTCACATACTTATGAGCAGACATATTTGACTTGGTGAGCATCTGTTAGATCACAGATTTCTTGCTGTGGTGAGTCCCCAGAACTTTCCATTAAATTACATATGGATATGATATGGTTTATTTGCAATACTACACCAGTCATTAGAGACAGGTTACACAGACAGATAACATCCTGGCTATTCAATATCCTGCTTCAAAACAACACTAGGATAAAATCAGATTCTAACAGCATCTTATACAGAGAGCACTCTCTTTTAGCCATAATATGTTTAGTACAGTGGATAATATGGATTGAGCTGCAAAATGCCCCACAGGCTGGCACTACCTAATAGTAAAATAAGTATGCTGGACTGTGCTGGTTTTCTTACTTTTCCTTGCAAAACAAGATTTTGGTGATGCAAAAGCACGTCTTGAAGAAAATGAAGTTGGAAAGCACTCTTCGTGACATACGTAAATACAAAGGGATTTTGCATAAAATGTTTTGAAAAATGAAACTGTTTAGCATAAAATGTTTTGCATACTGAGGACTCTGTAGGCATTAAAGCTTCTAAACAGTCAAAATCTAACCAGACAAAGACATTGCAACCCTTCAGACTACAGGTACACTCTGTCATGTTTTTATTATTATACACAGTGCTTGTTTGGTTACGGTTTAACAGCTCTTTCTCACCCTTAAAACTGATTTTTTAAACTTGTGTTTTAAACTTATTGTTGTGTAGTTGTGTACATATATATGAATTATTTTGAATGGATAACAATGTTGTAAGAATTCTATTTATTCAGCTCATATTATTACCTATCAAGTGCTGTTGCTATCAACAACATCTTAAGGCTTTATTAAACTCACTGTTGTGTAAATTTATGTAACAACAGCAGGTTTGGTGCATGAAAAAAAAACTGTCCTGGAATTAATGAATAAATGTGAATGAATATCTATTGTCTTAATTATAGAGCAGCTGTATATTAGATGTTTAACAGCACTATCTATGGTGAAGGTGTGATACGTTGTGATATGTTTTGCTATTCTGGAGAAGATCATACAATAATCATGGCAAAAGGTTTGACAAAGTTCTTCCCAGTACAATTCGTGTAATAATGAGATTCTGATAATGAGATGAGATGAGAGATAATGAGATTAACTTTCACTGTTTTTGTCAGTGTATAAATACAAATTTGAATTTAGTTAAACTTTTTTTTTTATACTTCACAGGTTCTCATCAGTCATGAAGCCAATATTTTTCTGTCTCCTGTGTCTAAGTGGTGAGTGTTCTCATAAAGTAGCTTTCTGTTGATGAACGAAATGATTATCTTTCAAATCAGGAAAGAAATCAAATTCATATAATCAATATAATGTATTCATTTTGACCTGGTCTACTGGGAATTTCAATAAAATAAATTATAATACAATATACTAATAGGTTTTGATTAATTATAACTATCAGAGTGATAATATATAGGAAGGATGGTAAGTTGAAATAATCAAATGTGAAAAAATTATACCATTACCATTATGCTATACAGGTATATACAGTATAATGATGTCGCACCTGACCTTTCTTTTGATGTATGCAACCAAACACAGTTGCCAATATTTTATGAAAAATTAGAGTCGCCTGCAGGAAAAAGCTGCTTAGACAAAAGATTAAAAAAATTTCAACATGGATAAATAGCATATGTAGTTAGTGGCTGTGTTACCGGTGATTTATAACCGGTACCGGTTATAAATCGGTGTATTTGTAACACTTCCTGTTACTAATATTTTTTAAAATTCTAACAGCCAGGAACACTGGCACTGCCCGGTACATTTATGTGGCTATTTCTAAGACTTGGTATGAAGCTCAGAGCTACTGTAGACAGTATCACACAGACCTGGCCACTGCAAGGGATGCAACAGATAACTCAATTATACAGGGAAAGATCACTGTGCCTGCATGGTTTGGCTTGTTCAGAGACACCTGGAAGTGGTCAGACCATACCAACGTCTCAACTATTACCTGGATGTCTGGACAACCTGATAATGCCCTGGAGAATGAAAACTGTGCTTCTATAAATAATGGTCAGGTTGCTGATTCACAGTGTGCAGATGTTATGCCTTTCTTCTGTTACTCAGGTGAGATAAAGTTTTATTTACTCTTGAATATATTCTGTATTTGACTAAAAGTCCATTTTAAAGTGCTTTGAGGTGCTAGACAAAGTAAAGTTACTATTATTATTATTAACAAAGTAGCACTTTCAAATGAGTTAGGATTTACGCTGTATATGCTAGTATTTGCTTTAAATCAATCAAAATAGTCGTATTAGGGTGTTAAATCTATAACACTTATTATACAGTTTACTACGGAGGTAAATATATATACATATATACAGTCAGACCCATAAGTATTTGGACAGTGACACAATTTTTGTAACTTTGCCTCAGAACACTACCCCAACGGATTGGAAATGAAGCAAGATGGCCACACCTGGCCATGAAACTGCTTATCTGTCCATTTTCCAATTACTTTTGAACCTGTGAAAGTTGAGAGACTCACAATTTACCAAAATTGTGTCACTGTTCATGGACCTGACTCTATATCACTCATCATCAGTTTAATGGCTAAACTGCTGCTAACAAAAGCCAAAGATGGAGTTGTCCATGTTTTTTTCCACTTTGTGGCTTGAACACACATAGGTTAAAGATGATGCAATTCTCACGTCCATGTTAAGCTGAGCGCAGTGTTGGACTACTTTAAATAACTCTTTAAAAGGTAATGGAACTTTTGTGTCTGTGTTTTCTCTCTTTTAATGTTTCTATATTAATATGTTCTTCTGTCTCCAGTGATAACGGGCAAAAAGCAAATCATTAGCGTGAAGGTCCAGTCTACTCAGGATGTGAATGATCCTGAAATTAAGTCAGCCACCTTGGAGATGGTAGGTCTCGTCCTCCACACTTTTAATGTACAGTTGGTTTCTGTTTACGTAACCCAGAACCTGAGTCTTCTTGAAGCTGTGACACAGCAAACTCTATATTATAATCATAATATGACAGAATTTTGAATTGAAGATAATTCATTTTTTATTCAGTTTCTGTATGATTGACATGAACCTCACAACTGATTAGGATCCTTATCACATGATATATAGTAATGAAAGTTCTTTATGTTCTACGGATCAGTCAGAAACTAAAGGCTCATGGGATGGCAGAGATCATCTCAATAAAATGGCGAAAACAATCGTTTCAAAAGGCCAAATAACATCATAAACATAATTCTACAAAATGATAAATAGCATATATTGTATAGATCAGACTAAGATAATACTTTAGCTATGACTCAAATTGTATACTTCTGACATCTACTAGCTAGTGTGCAAATAGTGTCTGTTTTCTTTTTAAATTTAATATTCATCATATAATGGAAGTCACACACACACACACACACACACACACACACACACACACACACACACATAAACACAAACACACACACACACACACACACACACATACTTTATATATGTTATATATATATATATATATATATATATATATATATATATATATATATATATATATATATATATATAATGTATATGTATGTCATGTATCAGGAAACTCTGGACTCCAGTTCCCATCAGCCACTGCACTGCACTAAATGTCACATGACCACCTGCACCTGATTCACGTTTCTGTTAATGAGCACTCTTGTGTTTATATAGCCACTGTCTGCACTGTTTCTCTGTGTTTTGTTTTCTTAGACTTCCGTCTTTCATGCCATAGTGTTTTGTCTAGTTGTCTTATTGTCTTTGTTTTGTTGTTTGTTTCATAAATGTTGTATACTGCGATTGCTTCCGAGCCCATCTTTGATTCGTGACACACACACACACACACACAAACACACACACACACACACACACACACACACACACACACACACACACATATATATATATATATATATATATATATATATATATATATATATATATATATATATATATATATATATATATATATATATAATCTTTTAATAATGTATTCTTACAGGTTATAACAAAAAACAGACATAACATCCTCATGTTGGTGGTTCTAATGTTGAACTACAGACCAATGAGCTGAGTGGATAGTGTCTGTCCTCCCGACACACACATCTGTAAATAATGTGTCAATTATATATACTGTACTATACTTCCCATATATAATAAGAGTTTTTTTGCTCTTAACTGTAACCTCAGTGATCTTAACTACATGATTTACCCTTTTAGTTCTAAAATTTTTTTTATATAATAATAATAATAGAAAGCATCACAAAGTCTTTATCTTTCTCATAAGTACCTCTCTTTGTTTCTCCTGGTGTCCCAACATTGTCAGGACATATTGATGCTTACATTTACAAAAACAAAAAAGAACTTCGTCATGCAGCAAAACACACTGCTAATCCAACACAGGACTTCATCAGGGGAAATTAATTATTCAAATGTCAGTTACTCATCTCACAAAATGTTTTGAACCGAAATCACAAACGAGTGTGTTTTATTCTACAGAACTAGTTTATTGTAACGGGAGTTCAATATAAATCATTTGAAGTGTGTATTCAGTCACAATGTATTTAGCAAATGAATCATAAATAAAGCGTTTATAAATATCTCCTGTTCCTGTTATTATTTACCCCAAATAAGAATACAGGATGTGTGTCTATGTGTGTGTGTGTTTGTGTGAGTGTGCGTACGTGTGTGCGTGTGTGTGTGTGTGTCTATGCATGTGTGTTTGTGTGAGTGTGCGTACGTGTGTGTGTGTGTGTGTGTGTGTGTGTGTGTGTCTATGCGTGTGTGTTTGTGTGAGTGTGCGTACGTGTGTGTGTGTGTGTGTGTGTGTGTGTGTCTATGCGTGTGTGTTTGTGTGAGTGTGCGTACGTGTGTGTGTGTGTGTGTGTGTGTGTGTGTGCAGGAGGATGTATTTTACCCTACTGTACAGTGTAAGGCACTGTAAAGGGCTGGCCCACATTCCATTAAAACAAGTTCCACTGGTTTGGTTTTCGGTGCCAGAGTCACAACAGCTTGTTAGTGAAGAGATCAACGTAACCCACAGTGAGTATCTTTAATCTAAAGCTATAATATTGTAAGTATTGTAACTGTCATGTGTGATGATTGTATAATACAATTACATGGTTACTGTACTGTAAGTCTGTGTTTTAGATTAATTTGACTTTTACTCACTATGTTTAAAAGAAAATCATTTTCTGTAGTCACACATAGTCACAAGCTTTTTAATGCTTTGACTATCGCCCTGCTTTCTCACAGTCTCTTTCCTGAAATGGTTCGTTCCGGTAATGAAATCTGTTTCCCTCGACACTTCTCTGACCACTTTGGAACAAAAGTCACAAAACATTTTGTGTGTGCAATAATCATACAAGACAGGAATTTTTAAGACAGGAATTTTAAGACAGGAAGATTTCAGATGCCTTTCTGCACTCGGGCGTTTATAGATTGACACGGAAAGATGATCCTCTGTGTCTCCATAGTTTTCTCTCTCTCTCATGCTGGCACAACTGGCGCCTGATTTTTTATTAGCAGGTGTGCTATCAGCATTAGTGTGAAAATGCATGTATGATTCCATTACTGCTAAGCTAACACTGTGAACTTACAGTAAATAATTTTTTTCAGACATTCCCCGAGGGCATCGGTTTTCTGTAGGTCTGTCAGCTGTTCCTTCATACCCTGAATTTCCTGTTCTGCCACATCCTAAAGATATGTTATTCAAGTTAGAGCTAGTGACTGGAAAGGCCATAATAATAATAAGAAGAAGAAGAAGAAGAGGGAAAATTGCATGAATGTGCAGAGTTACAGACGTTCCTAATAAAGTGGCCAGTGGTTTTAAATATCCCTGTTAATAAATGTGAGATTATTTGATGAATTAATGACGTGTGTGTGTGTGTGTGTGTGTGTGTGTGTGTGTGTGTGTGTGTGTGTGTGTGTGTGTGTGTGTACAGGAAAAGTCATTAAATCCAAAATGAGTCTTTCTGGGGTGCAGGACAAAGAGAAAGATCAAAGGTGAAGGATTAATCCGGCTTTGTGAAGGCGTACAGTATATACTCTCACATTAATCTACACTAATTAGATTAGACTCATGTGAGCATGTATGTATAATGATTAACTACTTAACGGAGTAGCTCAGTGTCCTGAGAACCAGGCTTGGCTCAAGAAGTTTAATATCAACTGACAAGGAATAAAAGACTTGAGTATTGAAAATAATGAGTTAAATAAATATAACGCTCACTGTAGAGAAATATACATGATGGAAAAAGGAAAAGTTAATGGGGCACAAAGATGAGGGATATGTAAACTAATGACATGTTCTCACAGAGATAAAACATTTTATATTGCTGATATTTGAAAAAAGTTATATTTAAAACTGTTTAATAATTATAATAAATATTATTTCCTAATAATTAATACCTTTGAATGGTTTATGTTAACCCTTCCTTTTCCAACAGTGTAAATAAATAGATTATGGCTCTTCATAGGCTCACAGGTAGAATTCGTGTGTGACATTCCTGCTTTAGTCTGATCATGAACATGGCTTTGGAATGAAAAAAAAAGCATGAGCTAAATTTAAATGAAAAACGACATATTTATTAATGTATTAATTAATTTATTCATTATTATTGACTTAAGGAGAGGTCAAAATATTATGTAATGGAAAAGACTGATATGAATTATATATATGATATATTATTAACATCTGAAATTGTCATGTTTGCTTTAGTCTGATGGAGGTTGAGAGATCAGACTCACCTGAACCGAGTCATGTGTCTATGAGCCGGTCAATGAACCCTCCATATAACCTGAGAGATAAAGACGATTCTACTGATCTAGGGTAAGGATGATGTGAAGGTGCTCTCAAAAGAAGATAAAACATTTATCCCATCCTTTTAATCTTTACTCTAGTTCTGTTCATAGTAAAATATACATTTTATACATTATACATTCATCTACTGAATATTTAATATAGAGTCCGCCTTTAATTAGCATGCTCAGTCTAAACCTCCAGGACTGTTTCCTAAATTCCCAACAGTGTGTTTCCTGGTCTGATGGAGGTTGAGAGATCAGACTCACCTGAACCGAGCCATGTGTCTATGAGCCGGTCAATGAACCCTCCATATAACCTGAGAGATAGAGACGATTCTACTGATCTGAGGTAAGGGTGATGTGATGGTGCTTTTTTTTTTTTGGTTGATGTTTTGTTTTTCATTGTTATTTCATCATTTTCATCATCTCTCTCTCTCTATATATATATAAAACACACACACCAAACAGCCATTACATTAAAACCACTGACAGGTGAAGTAAATAACATTGATTATCTCATTACAATGGCACGTGTTGGGGGGGGGTGTTTATTAAGCAGCAAGTGAACAGTCAGTTCTCAAAGTTGACGTGTTGGAAGCAGGAAAAATGGGCAAGTGTAAGGATCTGAGTGACTTTGAGAAGGGCCAAATTGTGATGGACCACCGAAATTTCCTACAATGGGCACGTGAACATCAGAACTGGACCATGGAGCAATGGAAGCAGTAGTCTGATAAATCAGGTTTTCTTTTACATCATGTGGAGGCCGGGAGTGTGTATCGCTTACCTGGGGAAGAGATGGCACCAGGATCCAGCGGAGGCAGTGTGAAGCTCTGGATAATGTTCTGCTGGGAAACCTTGGGTCCTGGCATTCATGTGGATTTTACTTTGACACGTACCACCTGCCTAAACACTGCTGCAGACCAAGTACACACCTTCATGGTAACAGTGTTCCCTAATATCAGTGGCCTCTTTCAGCAGGATAATGCGCTCTGACACACTGTAAAAATTGTTCAGGAATGTATTGAGGAACATGACAAAAAGTTCAAGGTGTTGACTCGGCCCCCAAATTCTCCAAATCTAAATCCCATCGAGCAACTGTAGGACATTCTGGACAAACATGTCCGATCCATGGAGGCCCCACTTCACAACTTACAGGACGTAAAGGACCTGCTGTTAATGTTTTAGTGCCAGATGCCACAGCACACCTTCAGAGGTCTTTTGGAGTCCATGCGTGGAAGGGTCAGAGCTGTTTTGGCAGCACAAGGAGAGGGGGACCAGCACAATATTAGGCAGGTGGTTTTAATGTTCATTATTATTTTATGTTCATTTATTATCGCCTAATACATTTTTCATACAGAAATTACCTTGCAGGTTTCACAATTCAAACTCCACTGATCGGTTCCTTAATTTTTTGCTCTTACAATACATGTCCTAGCAGAGGGTATGCCATCAGACACACCTGAAATAGCCGTATGTCCATAATGAGTGACTTCAGACTTTATAATACACACACAGGCTCAGCAGAATGCTGTCAGTTCAATTAAATTCTATTCAATTTTATTTGTACAGCGCTTTTTACAATGGACATTGTCTCAAAGCAGCTTTACAGAAGCATATAAACACAGGATACGGATATTAAATGTGTGAATTTGTCCCAATCGAGCAAGCTGGTGGTGAGGAAAAACTCCCTAAGATGTTAGAGGAAGAAACCTTGAGAGGAACCGACTCAGAAGGAACCCGTCCTCATCTGGGTCACAACAGACAGTGTGAAAAAGTTCATTATGGATTTATATGAAGTCTGTTTGGCCTTAGAAGCAGCCGTAGTCCCAGCAGTCTGGAGTTGGAGTAGATGAGAGCGCCATCCAGAGGCAGGGCATCTGAAACGGATCAGGCCGGTCCGGAGAGGATCAGGATCTCTAGTATCTCCATAAAATCGTGTGTGGCTCGGCAGAAGGAGAGAGGGAGAGAAAAGATTGGGAAATAATTTTGCTCTACACTATTGTTTCTCTCCACTCAGCACACACCACACACCACACACCACACAGGGTAAAAACAGAGCATCATTAATAACACACAGGTGGATGCATCTTCACAGAATAATCCATTCCTTTCTCAAACACTTCCATCCGCCATTCACAAACTCTGCTAAACCAAGTCCCTGCTGCCACAGTGTGCTGGAACAGGGAAACAACTGCATGACGCTGCAACTCCCAGAAACTAACAAGGAAGGATTTTGGCTTAAATCTGAATGGAATTTTCATCTGAATGTTGTGCAGCTTTCAATAATATTTTTTCCTGTTTGCAGAACGCAAAAGGAGGAATCAAGAGTAATCAGCATAAATCAACTGAAATCGTTACTCAAGGTGAATGTGTAAATATTTTGTCCATGCGTGTGTGTGTGCGTGTGTGTGTGTGTGTGTGTGTGAAACAGTATTTGACTATGCACATTTACAAAATTCTACACTATGTAAAACAATGTGCTCTTGTTTTTTTTTTTTTTGGTGTAGCTTTCTTTATTTAAAATATTAGTTATTTTCAGTGTGTATCACAGTGTGTTTAATCAGAGAATAAAAGATTTCCGGTGTATCCAGCCTGAAAGCACCTTGCCCTTAAAGGTGAACGCTTGTGTTTAAAGGTGCTGGTTTAGACACAATTTAAAAAATAT